>NC_056739.1:6464260-6672602 GCF_019279795.1 Protopterus annectens
TTCCATTACAATACAGTCAGGACCCACTGTTGGTACATTTTTAACACAAGCAACTTTACAAATACATTTTGCAACACAAGCATCTGTACAAATCAGATTGATATACAAATGACCTATAATTCTTTACAAAATTCCAGCTAGATTTGCTGGCATATGTTACACATTCACTGCCCTATGTCTCATGGCATAGCTGGCAATATCTCACATTGTCACAGGCACAAAGAAAGGACTATGAAAGTCCAGCAGGACTCCAAAGAAGTTTTACTTGCCATATAAGCAGCTTCAGCCAATGTGTGATCCTCCTCTTTCCAGTACTGTTTATCCTTCATCTTTCTCCCCTTCTGCTGCTAGATTACCAACACATTTCAACACAAACACAGCAGCAGTGAAATAGTTTAGAACAATGACCACTGACGGTACAAAGAATAGTAACCCAGACAGAAATCTGTGCCCCTGGGTGAGAGTAAACAGGCATCCATGTGTCTACAAGACCACTAAGGAATGCAGCCTGACACAACAACAGGGTCAAAAGGCACCTACCGCAGGAATTTATTAAAAAAAACACAAGTGCAAATATTTTTTGAATTTGTTTAGTAATGTAGTAACATATTTTGTTCTGCACATTAACTCCATTGAAGGCAAACCATTCTGTCAATTTTTTGTTGATGCTTTTTTTAAATTAGTTTTAAAAAAGTCAAGGACCAAGGTGTTCTGGGTGATGTAGTTCAGGTGCAATCTCCCTCTCTCTCTCTCAACTGCAGTTGCAAACTCTGGAAATATACAGACAATTTTTTCACCCTTTTTACTTTGGTGCCATGTTATTGCAGCACATAACGGCATAGTGGTGCAGCGGTAGCTGTCACCTCACAGCAAGAGGTTCTCCGGTTCGATTCCCAGCTGGAGTGGCTTCTGTGCAGAGTCTGCATGTCCTCCCTGTGTTTCTGTGGGTTTTCTCTGGGTACTCTGGTTTCCTCCCACATTACAAAGACATGCATCTGGAGCATTTCTCCCCAGGCCTCTGCTGAAAATTGGCTTTGTTCCAAGTTGGACTTCCTAGTAAATAAATATTATTTTGGTGTGAAGTTAGTGTAATGGTTAAGGTGTTTACCTTACAGACACAAAGTGCAGGGTTTGATTCTCACATGGGGTAATTGGCTAGGCTTAAAATGGCTCACAAGGGCAGTTAGCCTAGTACTAATCTATGAAAAATACATCACGGTAGCAAAAGGGGGAGGTATTTGCCCTGGGCCAAAACCTAAATTTGAGACTGACTACAGTCTGCAGCTGTGGGCATCCACCATATCATTGTGTGTTATTTTTCTGAATCTTTCTTTTCATTTCTTATTTTCTAAAAGTTAAGATGAGTAAACTCTTACAGTTTTACTGCTATCCTGGCTTTTTTTTTTTTTTTTTTTTTTTGCTGCAGTATTTAATTGGTCTAAAGTACTCCAACCAATACTTTGTCAGACTAAATGGCATTCTTGTAGCAGCTATTATGTTTTATAAACATATTAAAATACAAAACATGTCAGTGTATCTCTAACCCATAATGCTGTAGTAAATTATAGAAGAGTTTAAAAAAATCATCCATGTTGCTTCATTATGTGTTACATATTGTACCTGTATCTGTAGACAGAGAGATAAAAAGAGATCAGCAGTGGTCATGGCATAGACCTGAAAGTGCCCCCAACCAAAGCAAGAGGAGATTCTCGTCTAATGAAACAGAAACTGCAATAAAGCAGGACATTTAATGACAATATGGGATAGACGCTGGATGTGTTCAGATGTTAGCTGGATAAGTGAGTAGTACATGTCAGCAATACACTACCAGCAAAAGTATTCAGGAGTAGAAATACTAAATGAACTTCAGACACTGTTATATACAATGGACAGACGTAGATATTAATTCAAAGGACTAGGAAGGAGTGCTTCATATCTGAGTTGGCTGAGTGTGTCAAATGGTTCTGAAGTTTATATTTCTAATACTGATTTCTAACAGTTTTAAAATTTGATAATATTAAAACTGGAATACAACATTATTTCATATACTCAACAAAATCATCACAGGTATAAAACAGAAAATCCATTAGAACACATTGTCTCTGACATGCACACACCCACATGCTCTCCATCTCTCTTATTCATTCTCACTTTTTACATTCACTCGCCTTTCTCTCTCTTTTCCTTTCTTACATGGTCTTCCTCTAAGTCAGTGGGTGGTACCTGGAGGCACGAAGTTGCTTAAATTCATGTGTGGACATAAACTACATTCCTGTAGCTTTGAAGTTATCGAGTGAGTCATCTCCCATAGCAACTCTAAGGATAGAACTTCTAGCAATTTATATTCAACACACTGAGTCATCAGTCAGTTTTCAAGCACATCTGAACAAATAGAGTAGTGGAGTTGTCCAACTTAAATGGGACATAGTAAGTCAATAGCAGTATATAGGGGGTTTAGAGTAACTTCTAGGGCACAGGGAAATTGAGTCACTAACTTCATATATCCAAGGACAAAATGTCTTCCAGAGATGGCCTTCAGTTATAGAGAAGTAGTTACTGAGATGCAGCATAATCATGCCTAGCATTAGACTTTGAGAGACTGTAACAAAATCAACATATTGAAGGGGCTCTATGCAGGATTAATGGAATAAAGGAAACCTCGACAGGAGCAATAGAATAAAAAGACCCACAAAAGAACTAGCAAAAACATGGCTGCCTTTTCTTAGCTATATTTTAATATAAATGGCAAGTTCTGGCCAGTCTGCCATAATGTAATTTTCCTTTTTTGTACAAGAAGAACTTGAAAAATCAGCAGCAGCTCCTTGAGGCTTTTTATCACACACATTGTTACTTGTCATTCATTCAGTGACCTCAGGAAATCTTGCACGCTTAGACAAAAATGTAATTAATAAAAATACATAATGTAAATGCTTCAAACTTGAGAAACATTGCTAAAAAATTTCACCACCAATACAATGGAGAATTGCTTTTTTTCCTCTCTGTCACTAATATGTTTAGTCTGACACAAATGTGGACAGAAACTAAAATGCATTTGGCTAGCTCAAAGGAAATGCTTTCTGAAAATCATAAAAAACATTGTAGGGTTAAAATGTGGTCAGTTAAGTGTCCAGAATATGTCCAACTCATTATTATATCATTTTGTTAACAAAGTATATAGGAGAAACTAAGGCTGAAAAGTTACATATTTAACATGGTTTGATCATTGGCACACATCTATACATTATTTTTTAATTCTGTTTATGTTTTTTTTTTCTGAAAATCTGGTCAAGAAATGTCCTGTCCTTAAAGGCACTTAGGATCATTACTTAAGTAAGTATGTGGTTATCTATAAAATTGTTGGAATGTTGTTAATATTAGATGTGCATTAGTTAAAATGTTATATTTGAATCAATTTTATTAATATTTTATGATTAAATTGTATTTTCAAATAATAGACATATTAAATAAAAAAGGCACAATTCACACTGCAACATCTGAACAAGATGTACTGCAGACAATATATAAATAAATTGTACAGATATTTTGGTAGCATTGAAATAACAAAACCCAACTCACCTTTAGAAAGAAGGAAACATATTCTTTGAAGTTTTGAGTGGCAAGATTTTTAATTGCACTAAATTTATTTTGATATCTAAGTGGGACTGAATAAATTCAAATCTTTAATTTCCTGACATTAAAAAGACCATCTGAGAGCTGTAATTTGAATTTTCGAGAGAACATTTAATTAGGAATGGTGATGTGCCTTTGACTCTTATTTGCTCATCTGACTGGCGGCCAGTTGACTGAAGACCCGTATTCAGGATTAGACAGCTGAAAGGAACATTTGATACAATGTTTTAGAATTTTATGCAAAGCTTCATAAACTAAGATACAATAAAAATGTGATGCAGATGTTCTCCTTTTACATACTATACAATGGGCCATTATATGATAAACAAAAAATAATCAGCCCTGATTTTGTATTCCTGGTTAGGAGAAAGACAGGTATAACCTGGACCCTCATGTTCCACTCCACCAAATGTTACTTAGACCTGTATTAGCCACTTTGTACTTACATGTGTGTCTCACTTTTATATTTAGACCTGTCCAAAACTTATCAGAAGTGGAACTGAAGTTGCCTGGTAATATCATAAAAGTGTAGAACTAGAAAAGCTGATCATTATGATGTCCATAGAAGCTACTCAGACTAAGAGGACCATGAGTGGTCATGAACTGGACTATTAGCCATCTACCTTTTGGTTCTTTAATGACAACCTGAACTGGCCAACATAGATTGTCATGAACGACCATCATCATTACACCCTGGCTGACAAACTATAGAATCTAACCCATTACCAGTTTGAGAAAGCGCATATCTGATGTCTATGAATTATCCTTATCTCCTTAAATGTGCTAATAGCTAGTCTATTGATTGTCCTTATCTCCTTAAATGTGCTAATAGCTAGTCTATTGATTGTTCTTATCTCCTTAAATGTGCTAATAGCTAGTCTATTGATTGTCCTTATCTCCTTAAATGTGCTAATAGCTAGTCTATTGATTATCCTTATCTCCTTAAATGTGCTAATAGCTAGTCTATTGATTGTCCTTATCACCTTAAATGTGCTATTAGTTGGAGTCTGTTGAGTCAAACCTAGCTTCCTGTTTTCAAAGTGACTCTCTGCATTTACAAATCATCTCTGAAAATTAAGGGTCCCTATCAGTTCAGTGACAAATCAATTCCACGAACAGCATTTGCAGTGACCTTGCATCGAATATGCTGTTCATCAAACTGTTCACACTGAAATTGCAGTACAGTGAGGATCAGAAAATTTGCCCTTTCCGCACTGTATTGTGATTTTGGAGTTGGTATATATAATTAGCAGCTGTGTGGGAGGCTGAGGGGAATTCAATGAACAGCATTTCCGATAAAATGCCATTCATTGAAGTGACGGTTTAATGTAGTGATATAGACCCAAAATTAGCCTCCCAGCAAGTTAAGCAACATTAATGAAAACTGAAAATACAAGAACAGGCAAACAAGTTTAAGTAGGATGAATGAGAAATGAAAGTAATGTAAACTAAAGCACAATGCTTGAAACGTAACAGAAATTAATGTAATACGAACTAAGGAACAATACTTGAAATGTAATAGAAAGTCAATACATGGAATAAAGTCATTTCAGTCAGGAAAGATGATGTCTTGCTATTTTTTCCTCTAATGAGCTTTTAAGATTTTGAAGTGTTGGAGCCCCCTGAGCTGGAACACTCTCAATAGTTTGTTTAAATTGTGCCACAAGATTGCTGCCTAGGATGAGCTCCAAAAGATCTTTTGAATTATTTTAGCATGTGCTTCCTAAGTCCTCTGCATCAGTTTTGACTGATTTTATATATATTTTTGAATTATATTGTTGGGCCATAACACTGCTTCAGTGGGTGCATTATTTCAGTTACTCAGTTTAGACATTTAAGATTACAAATAAGGACAACTGTTCAGAATGTTGGATCCTGGCCCAGCTGACTTAGCAAAATTTAGCAAAAATAAAGTCCTCTTTCCATAGAAAAAAAAAACAGTCTAGTTAAGCAGATGTTTATCCAACAACTGTTAAGTACCCTTCTAAGTACCGTTAAGGCTGGGTCTTGCACTGTAGTAGTGCTAAACCAGGATGTCATTAACTGATATCCAATTGTAATAAAGGTATTCCATGCACTATAGAAATAAATGCAGCTATCTTGGGAAATGGTGGACTAAAATGGACAGGAATGGGTCATTGCTCATCAAATTCTACAATGAACACTAATCTTGAAGAAGTAATGGAGCAACCATTATAGTTAATGAAAAAGGTGTCAGAACTGGTGCTTGTTGGTTATAGCCCAAAATAACAAAATTATCTCAGTCGGATTACAAAGTAAGTTGTTCAGTATTACAGAGATACAAGTTTACTGTGTGGATGTAAAAAGGAGGATGCTGACCATAGCTCTCAATTTGTCCAGATTTTTGCAGAATGTCCAGATTTTTGCCTCAGATTTTTGATCTGTTCCTCATAAAATTTGTGGTTTTCTGGCAAATCATTAAGAACTGATGTCATTAAATAATGACACACATTTGAGTTTCAGACTTCATATCCATCAGAAAATGCATCCTAATGCAAAACCTTTTATTCTATCAACTTTATAAGTTTATAGGAACAATATTTCAAATGTGTCCCCACTTTTAGCCTTTCTCCATCCATTATTGTTGGCTTTGTCCAGATTCCTTGTGCTAAGAGGTTGAAAGGTATGATGCTAACCATTTTATGAGGATCTGCAGTACTGTCTAGATATAATATCACATTCATCACAGATGTCTAGAATGTAAAATCTGGAAGACGAGACAAAAACTAGTAGAATTCTGCAAAGATCATTTACTTGTCATTACAATTTCTGTCTCTCAATAGCCTAAGAGATGTTTTGTTTACATGGATATCACCAGGCAGTCAATAGTGAAATCAGATTGGCTATATACTTAGCAGTCAGAGATGGAAGTTTTCCTTACAGACAAAAACCTAAGACTGTGGGTTGGACCATGAGTTTCTTATTGTCAAGTTTTAACTCAAATGAATGAAAATGAGACAAGAGCACAAGTCAACTAGATCCATGTGCAACAACGTCCCATATGAATATGTAGCTGGATGAAGAAAAGATTTAAGTGATTAGATACGGTTGATAAAATTCCTGAAAAATTAGAAGAAAATTTTATAACATTGTACAGGAGATGGCAAGAAAAAAATATTTGAAAAAAAAAAATAAGGATGGCAAATGGTGACTTTGAAGGCTTTAGAAGTAGCTAAAGAAAGAGACAGCAAAAGACAACGGGGATAAGAAAATAAGGTTATACTGAATGCAGGGCTCTTGAGAATAGAAAGAAGTGATAAGAAGGCATATTTAAAGGAGCAGTGCACAGAATGAAGAAAGAAAATAACCAAATCAGAAATACAAAATTTCTCCTCAACACAATTGATGATAGTAAGAGAAACTTCCATCTAAAAATGAGCATGACAAAAGGTAAACACGGAAGGGACCCAACCAAAGAAATGTATAAAGGATCTTAAACGGTGAGAAATGTGAGAGTGTTTTCTCTGATCTAGAGACAGACATCATGCAGAGGCAAGTAAAATGGACATTAGAAACCTTTATAAATAGCGAGTCCACAGGAAGTGATGGAATTATTGCAGAATTGCTTAAAATCCTGTAAAATTATGCTTTTACATTGCTGCTCATACTTTGCTTGCAGATTTGGAAAATGTTAATTTTATAATCCAATCCACAGAAAAGACAATGCTAAAGAATGTTCTCATGGTTGAACAATTGCATTTGTATTATATAATAGCAATGTAATACCCAAGCTACACTCAAGTGGTATATAGACCAAAACAGCTAAATGTGCAAGATGGCTGTACTAGAGGCTGAGGCACCAGAAGTAAAATTAACTTCTACTGGATAATATAGAAAGCAAAGGATTTTCAGAAAAATCACTTACCTCTTTTTTCATTGAGTGCTCTAAAGCCTTTGACTGTGTGGACCATAAAAAGATCTGGCACATTGGAAGAAAAATAAGGTTACTTGATCCCCTTATCTACCTCATGGAGAATCGATATTCAAATCAAGAAGCAACAACCAGGACACAGTATGGACTAAGTGATTATTTTGTCTGTGGGAGAGGGTTGCAGCAATATTGTACAATGTTGCTGTACTTATTTAATATACATGACAAATTATACAAAATGATGGGTTAAATGACAGATGAATCAGATGTTGGAACAAACATTACTTGAGGAAATATTAACAACCTCAAATACACAGATGGTGCTTAAAAGTGAGGAGGACTTAAAGAGGTTACTGATGAAGATTTAGGCAGAAAGTGAAAAAGTTGGTTTGATACTCAGCATTAAAAATAAGACTGCATCATGTAGTCCTATCAATATTTGCAAATAAATGAGGAAACAGTGGAAGCAGTGACAGATTTTCTTTTCCTCTGCTGAAAGATATCTGCACATTGTGATGTCAACCATGAAATTAAAAGATGATTTTTTTCTTGGGAAGAAAGCTATAAGACATTTTGATAATACTGCATATGCAGTAACACTGCTTGGATTTCTCAAACCTGGGTAGGGGATAGCTGCTGCTGGGACAGTGCCATCCCTTTCACTGAGGTATCAGTCCGAGTCTCACTGAGGAGATCAGTCACCAGATCCCCCTCAGACTCCTCCTGCAATCCACTGCAAATACTCAGGACAAGGGCCTCCCTATCATGGTAAGGTTTTATCATGTTAACATGGTACAATTTGTGCCCCTGCCTCCTGCCTAGCAGTTTTACTATGTAGTTACATCACTGACCTTCCTTACCGCAGGCTGCTAGCAGCTTGTTGTGTCTGACAGGAATGAGAACCATTACCTGCTGCCCTACAGCATACTCTCTAGCTCAAGCATTCCTATCATACCAGACCTTTTTCTGTTGTTGGGGTTCTGCCAGGTTCTCCTGGGCCAAGCCCATGAGTTTCCTGAGCCTTGTACTGAGGTTTAGGATGTATGCCACAACAGACTCCTTGTGGGATTCACATTCACCCTCCCACTCATCTCAAATCAAATCTAGAGGTCCCCTCATCCTATGCCCATACAGCCACTCAAAGATTGAAAAACTGGTAATTCCTGAGGCATCTCTCTGTAAGCAAACAACAGTTGGGGCAAATATTTGTCCCTGTCCCTCTTAAACTGATCTGCAAATGCCTGTAGCATTGTCTTGAGTGTAGAGTTTAACCTTTCAACAAGACCTTTAGTCTGGGGGTGGTAGGGCGTGATCCTTAGGTGCTTCACCCCACAGTACTTCCACAGCCATGCCAGCAGGTCTGACATGAAATTGGCACCTCTGTCAGTCAGTATTTCTTTTGGAAAATCTACCCTGCTGAAAATTTCTAACAAAGCATTTGCCACCTTTTCTGCCTCAATGGAGGACAGAGTTACTGCCTTGGGGTATTTGGTAGCATAATGTACTACCACTAGGATATACTTTTTCCCTCTGGAACTTGGGGTACTCAGAGGCCCCACAATATCCATAGCTACCCTCTGAAATGGCTCCTCAATCACAGGCAAAGGCATCAAAGGAGCTTTCGCCTTGTCTCCTACCTTGCCTACCTTTTGGCATTGCTCACAGGTCCTGCAGTACCCTGTTACATCTCTGGAAATCCCAGGCCAATTAAAGTTCAGCATAATAAGTCTCTTTGTACTTTTAGGCCCATATGACCTGCAAAAGGAATATCATGGGCTACACCTAGAAGTGCCAAATGGTAGGGTCTGGGCACAACCAACTGCTGTATTCTCTCACCCTCTAGCCCTCCCTCAGGGCTCCATTCTCTATACCGTAACCCTTTGTCCCACTATACAGATTCCCCCTTCCCTTGAGATTCAGGTGCCTCACTAGCTACCTCCCTCAGGCCTTGTAATGTAGGGTCTGAGAGCTGAGCCTGTCTCAACTCTCTCTTTGTAACCTTTCCCAGCTCCCCTTCCACAGGAAGTCTGGTATCATCTGACAGCGGCGCCTCACTGTCAGCCTGGGTACTACTACTCACCTCTGCCCTTGCAGTCACTCTGTCCAAGGGAACATTAGTACTCACAAGCAGCTGTGGCTCACCTTCAGTCTCACTGCTGCAGGGTAGTTCTTTGAATTTGAAGAAAGAGTAGTCTGTTATTACATTATGATAGCTTTGATACCTCAAGAGGAATGTGGGTGAGCATCTTCTGCACTTGGACTGAAAATTGGAAGCCTTCAAACACGCAGTTCAGCTAGTTTGTGTTGTTGAGCATTTACAACCACTTTTGAGTGGATTCTAGATTTCTATATTAAAACTTCAGGTCCATTGAGCTATAGTAACTATCACCACTTAAAGATGTTGATACATTAAAATAGTCAGAATACAAAGATATTAATGAAATAAATGAACTATAATGGCAATCATAATTAGTTTATTTATTCATACATACTTTCTTGACTGGGTTAGTCACACTAGGCCAATGGTCTCGTTTCAGGAGAGACCTGAGGTGGTATTCATACTGATTAAGGGAAATTTAGCAAGGACACCAGGGAACTTCTCTTACTCTTTTTAATAAGTGCATTGAATCCTTTTACATCCACCTGAGGTACTACCAACTCAGGCAGGTAGGCCCTCAGTTTAACATCTCACCCAAAGGGCAACACCCCCACTTTATGCTGCACTGCACTGCAGTGTCAGCATTGCAAACATCAATCCATGCACCTGCTGTGTGAATAGAATCCACATTCTTATGCGCCAAAACATAGCGTACTACCTATTGAGATATTGAGACTGCAAATAAACATGTTAGTGCTCCAGCCCCCTCCAGGAAAACACTGAATGACAAAAACTGTACCAATCAAATGCTCATAACTGTATGAGCCTCCGTCAACTTCAACAGACTCAAAACGCTAATAAACAAACAGTCGACTTATGAATACCTCACACCACTACAGGTACCACTGCATCTCCTTCCTCACGGCAACCATTTTGTCTCACTGACAGCCATATAATCTTCCTCATACTAGGATCCTTCATTAAAAATAAACCATTGACACTTTCAATCACTGGATGCCAACCCCATAACTCTTGTCACCCCAAAATGAACATTAGCATGATTAACATAAACATTCCTTCTGGGAGGACTTAAACACTGGATAAAAGTTCTACTGAACTTGAGGCCTCTATCTACTCTTCATCATTTCTACCCTCATATCAACAGTTACACTCATGAATCACTCATTTGTTGCTTTCAGGATAAATAAATATTTTATACGGCTCAGTTCGAATGTGAGATTCAGCTTTCTGACTTCACAGGGCTTGTTGTTTGAATGCAGTAATTTGTTTTGAAAATCTTCTCTTACCTTGTACTGCTGCATAACATCCTTTTGTTTCATAGTTTTGTTCTAAGAGTGCCACAGAAAATGAGACCTTAGGTCCAGTCTTCCTTCTCTAAATAAGGTAAAACACAATCAGAAAAAAGAAAATAAAAAAATCAAGAAAAAAAAATACAGAGCCCTGCATTGTTTGGGGGCCTATTTGTAAATACTGTGACAGCAGTTTTACAGTGATGCTGTGTAATATAGTAGTTATAATGCAACAGAGAAACATGGAAATACAGTAAGACTAATTTCAGGGTTCTTTTCTTAAACCGGAAATCTACAGTTGTGATCATTCTGTTACCAGGAGTTAATTATTGTTATTCAGTGTAGTGCTAACTATACATAAATGCATTAACATATGCATACAGATAAATGCACACATGTATACATAAAGACCTATAGGCATGTAATAACCAGCTCCATGGCATAGATGGAAAAAGCCCTGACTCTGCCACATATGACACAAGATTAAATAATGCCTCAGGCACCTCTAGCATCTGGCTTGGATGAATACAAGAGTGCATCTACTTCCAGCGCACCATTGCTGGGGTGAGGGATGCAGCTCTGGCTCACCAGAAGTGTGACACCCCACAGCAGCACTAGGTGTTATTCAATAGAGTTTGAGCCTGTGTATCCCACACTATCACAATACATCTCACATCGGCAGTTGAGGGGAGATGAAAGACAGCAATGCCAGGGCTCAAAGAAACCATTGAGAGAGGAACAGGGTGCATCCTGGACCAGCAAGGTGGTCTTGTCTCTGCCCCCAACTGTTAATGGGAAGCGGAGAGCCAAGTGAGATTCCAGGGCAAGGTCTGACAATCCTACAAACTATACCCATAACTCACCAGAGTTACAAAATGCAGTGCTAAAAACCCACAAAAAAGTACATTATTTAATCACAATGTACCTCTGCTGGGAATATTTTGATCACAGATATTTCTTAAGAAGTATTTTGGCAATGATGTGTACTATAGTACTAAACCAGAAATAAAATACTACTGGAGTAATAGTACTGCTGAATTAAAGTGGCTTAAACACATTGCAACATTTACAGAACTGTCAATAATGCTTTATTTTTCCATTTCTTGCCTGTGCTGAGAAAGTGCCTCAGAAATGTTAAAAATGGGTCTACTTTAATTAAACGAAAGCGGAATCCATCGAATACGAATCTGTCGACACATAAATAGCGAAACACGATAACGTCGAATACGCAAAACTGCAAAATTTAAACCTCGAAATCGCAATAGTCGGCCAACCCCACCGCCCATAATATACTACCTACGCAAACACAGCAACAAAAAACACATACATACACTAACCAAAACCCTACTACTAACCCTAAATTAAAGCACCAAAACCCCACTTGTAACCCTACACTAAACCCCACATACACAACTATCTATGCACTACCCTTAGCCACTCCCTAACCCTAAGATCCGTAACTACTGCACACTTTTACCCTACAGAATTATACCGACACAAAGTAAATATTCCACACACATACACTTAACAAAACCCTACAATAAACCTTACATACATTACCTATCTATGCACTTACCTTAACCTGCACCCTAACCCTAAGGTCCGTAACTATCGCACACTTACCTTACGGAGCTATACCGCAGACAGGCCAACTATGACAATTCGACATTTCCAATTTCGCTATTTAGTGCATTCGACGTTTCCGCGTTTTGCTGTTTACGGGTTGATGGATTCGTATTCGACGGATTCCGCTTTTGTTTAATTAAAGTAGACCCGTTAAAAATGCCTTCCAAATTGTAGCAGTCAGTTCATGAAATTACTCATTGTGATTACTACATATATAACACAAGATGAAAAGCGAAAGACATTCTGTCCACATATTACACAGTCTTCTGTAAAGAGGTTGCTTGAAACACAAGGATAAAGGCTTTTTGCTTCTCGCTCCTACAGTGAAAGAGTAGGTGGACTTATGGGAAGCCTGCTTTTTATGACGTACTGCACAAAAAGTATTGTTCCCTCTGTGTTGCCTTTCTGCTTCATAGCAATTACTCACATTCTTCTAGAAAGAATGATATAAGTCATATAGCTTCTCACCACTATCTAAATTAAACATTGTTTAAATGCATTTTCAATAACGAAAAAAGCTATAATATACAGAATAGAGCAGCTTATTTCCTAGTATCTAAAACAGTTAACTGGAATGCTGAGATTCACAAAGCAATGTAGTATATTTTCATAGGTTTATAGGTATATACTAGGCTAATGATCACCAGGACCTTTATAAACCTAGCCAACAACTCTACCAACCGCCAACCCAACCCAAATGCATTCCCTGGCAACATGTGCATCTTAACTGGGGTGGTATGTTTGTTAGAAGGGCTATGTTTGTTAGGAGGATGGTAAAACTTTATGTAGGGGTATGTTATTTAGAGAATGTTTACTGCTGACCTCGGTCTATAAGAGACATGGGAGTTAGCCCAGAAATGAATTTACAAAATACAAACATGCTGTCATGTGGAATCATTCAGAAAAGTTTGATCTTGACACATTATAATTTATGCAATTTTCAGAAGCATCTTATAACCTTACATAGACAGGAGGCATAAATTATGGCCAAAATAATCAAAAAACATACCTCACATCATGAATAAAACAGCGGAAATGGAATAAACACCAAAGTTAGTACAGCTTTAATTTCACACAGTCCAAAAACATTTAAATCACCTTAACTCAATGGAGTGCCCCGATTACAGCCATGATTTCACCTGTCTAAAACCAAACAATGAAACTGCCCACATATCTGAACATAAATAACCATATATAATAATTTTATTTGCCCACTCTGATAATAACAAACCATATAAAATAATTTTAGTAGTTATAATTTCATAGTTTTCAGATTTCTTCCATAACAAATAAATATAGCAGCTGTACACAGAAGAAAACTACACTCTCTTCTTAAACACTGTTAAACATATTTTTTCACTTCTTTCTGACAGACATCAGTTCAGTCCATATTGTTTAATATCTAAAACTCACACTGACTCAGAATGGATATCTCTAACATGCATATACATTTCAAACCAAGGAATCAGAATATCAAGGTCAGAGTGGTCTTGTTTTTAAGAACAACATTTTTCATTTCTGTCACATTCCTCCATTTATCATCAACAAAACAGATCTTTAAATGAACATAGCTCCATTACTGCCATTTCAGAAAAGTTTTATAGTATAACTGCTGTATTCTTACTTTAATATTGGTCTGAAAAAAGGTGCAGTGCATGTAACTGACATTTCTAGAGGCTTGTGTCAAAAACAAATTTTATATGTGCATGTGCTATACACACACACACACACACACATATATATATATATATATATATATATATATAGAGAGAGAGAGAGAGAGAGGGGTTTACTATCATAATGTTGAATGTCATGTCATTTACAATTACTGATAAACCCAATAATTTTGACCATAAATTATTAAAATTAAAGAAGCTCCAGCTAGAAAGTTCGTACTTTAGGGAATGTCTGAAACAGCATTTGGTCCCTAAAGGATTACAGAAGTCACAGTATCCAACAGGTTTGGAAAGTAATTCACTGTTTCATGCGGATTTATTTAAACTGTTTGACAAACAGGGCTTCGAATTGCTGGAGTTAATGATCAAGCACTATTCCATATGGGTGGATAATATCTCAAAGGAGGTTCTGGATTTAGATATCGACATCAAATATGATATTGATTTTAATCATTATAAATATGATTACTCAAGAATCTTTTCCAGTATCAACCAGTATTTGGTTAAGCTGAAAGCTACCAAAATAAAAAAGCTGCAATGGGATCGAGCATCGTATGATAATGGTTCAGCTTATCCGCCACCCCCGGTGTCCCAATCATTGTCGTCCAACAACAAACAGGGGCTGGTGCCAATACAAGGGGATGAGCACAGTCCAGACAGCTTTGAGGATCTATTGGAGCCTGATGTGAATATGGGTCCAGACTCGGTGAGGAGGAGTGAAAGGTTACAGAACCAGAGAGCAAATTCTATTCACAACACTCGGAGCAATTTCCACCAACACCAACAAAATTTTTGAACCTCCAGTCAAATGGGGCAGTCCCGAAACAAAGGAACTACACCCAAACTGTGAGAAGCAATCGGAAATTTACCAAACGGAAGCCTTAGATTCCAACTTGGATAAGAAACTGGACATTATTACGAATGTATCAGGTGACTTTAAAATATTAAATTTTTCCTCTGTAAGTGTTGCACCAGAACTTGAGGAACTACTTGCTAAAGGTTATACTTTTGTTCCTAATAGGAACTTGAATTTAGCTAGAACAATAATGGATATTAAGTGTTTTACTAGGAAATTGAACTTGAAGTTTTTATTAGGCGACAATCATGACCCAGTTAATAACCCTTTCTGTATTGCTAACACGTTTAATCCACCTATTCACCCAGTGTTATAGTCATTTGAATGGCTATGTGAACTTGACTTGCAGTATGCATTCACAGGGAAAGGTAACACCCACAGAAATATCAATATAAATAATGTTCAACAACCTAATGTTACAAAATCAAAGTGGAAAGCCTTGAATTTGCTGAGATCATTGAATATTAGGGTTTGTAAACCTGATAAAGGGGGTGAGTTAACTATTATGGATCATTGAGATTATGTGACCCGGATGAAAGAAATTCTGGCTACTGAAGCCTACCAACTGATTTCTTTAAATGAGCTGAATATAGCATACCAGCAAATTAGAAGTCACATTGATGACATATTTGGAAGTTAGAATAGATGTAGAAAAATATAATTACATGTGTATGCCATTTCATAGAACACCAGTACTCTTCAGTATCCCAAAAATCCATAAGGATCTTTATAACCCCCCCAATGAGTCATGGTCACAATTCAATCACCTATCCATGTGTGAAAATAGCTAATTCCATTTTAAAAACAATATCTGTTGGATGAAAACCAGATATGTAAGGATTTGTGGTCCTTTTTGAAAAAGATCAGTGAACTAGAGTTCAATAAGGACCATGGTTTCCTTATGATTGATGTCAAAGTCTTATATACCTCAATTCCACACTTGGAGGGAACTGAATGGATTGGTATCATGCTAGGTAGGAGAGGGGCAAGACAAGCAGATACTTAGTTGGTTACTGAATTATTGGACATCATTCTCATGAACAATTATTTTATGTTCGATAAAGAGTACTATCTTCAAAAAATTGGGGTGGCCATGGGCTCACCATGTGGGGCTATTGTAGCTAACCTGGTCATGGCTTACTGGGAGACCGAATTTATTTTTAGTGTAGAGGAAATCCAGGAGGTCATTTTGTTTTATACCAGGTACCTAGATGATATTTTTATTATTATCAAGGGGGATTTAGTTGAAGCTACATACTTGGTAAACTACTTGAACAATACCACTAATTTTTTGAAATTTACATTTAGCTTCAGCAAGGATGAGATCTGTTATTTGGACTTCAACCTTAGAAAAGATTATGTTAAGCAGTGTTATGTAGCTTAAATATTTAGGAAAAGTACCTATTCTAACTCCTTCCTTCATTTTTCTAGCAGCCACCCTTACCACCAGAAACGTTCGGTAGTCAAGGGTCAATTGGTGAGGGCTGCTAGAATCGTTACTCTGGATAGCGAGTTTGACATTGAATGTGCCTTGTTAAAAAAGATGTTCTTGAGTCGTGGTTACCCTAGTAAGTGAATTGATTCTTTGATAGATGAAGTAAAAATTAAGAGACCCAATGGGGTATATGTCCCTATACTGTGTGGTCAGACAATTCCAATATAGCAGAACTAGACCAGGGACATGACTATATGCCTGACTTAGTGGTCAAAAATCATACTGACTATACATTGAGTTTAATCACAACTATTAGTGCAAATAGTTCAATATTGTGCTCTATCTTGCAGAAGAATTGGGACTTATTAAGGAATGATCCAGTCCTCTTTCAGAAGGCTGCTGGTCATCCCAATATTATCTTTAAAAAAAGGTTATAACTTGAAAAATCTATAAGAGACTAGACTCACCAGGTTGTCTTCATACTTAGGAATGTTTAAATGTGAGTCCTCTAGATTTTCTAAATTTATAGATGTCGGCATTTCCTTTAGTATTAATGGCATTGTCTACAAGCTAAAAAGTAGGTACAATTGTAATTCTAAGTTTGTAGTGTATCTGGCAAGGTGCCAGCATTGTCCTATAAACTATATTGGTAAGTTCTGCGAACGAGTGTATGAACATCAATATGCTATTAGCAAAGGTTAACAGGACAACGCTTTGGCTAAGCATATCTCATTAGAGAAAGACCACTCGTTTAAGTTTAGGATCATAGATCATGTTTCCCCATGATGTAAGGGGTGGGCCAGTTGCTCTGAAACTGGACGAGCTCGAATTATATTGGCAAATTCACTTAAATGCTTACAAGTATCTGGGTATTAATGATACTTGTTCGATAAAGTGTTTATTGAAACTTAGGAGTTTGTTAAGGTAAAGATTTCCTGTTTAGTTGTCATTTCATGGTTGAAGGACATTTTGCTGAATTAACGTGTTTTAATTTAATAATACACATGTAGTTCGATTTTATGTTTGGATTATTATGTTTATATATACTTTTTCCTTTGTCATAAGTTGTGTGTACTTGTTGCATATTGTTTTCATTATTGTTTTTATTTTCCTTTTTCTTGAAGAACTTGGAGGTTTTAGGTTTTTGGTCCTTTAAATGGGGATCGAACCAGTGGGTTGCTATGGGTGGGGTATTGTTACCAAGTGGCCTGATTGGTTGATTTTGTTTACATGTTACAGGAAGTATCTTAAAAGAATGGAGTCTTAACAAGTTTTTATCTGAAGAAGTTTGTATATTATAACAAACGAAAAGCGCTTTATCAAATTGGTTCAAATACTCAGTCTTTGGTCTCTGGATTTTTTTTTCCATGTTTGAATGTCATGTCATAATCTTTTCTAATTAATTAATCAATGTATTTGGTTGAATTTGGTAATATCTTATTCAGGAAATGCCAAAAATGAATACCGTGACAGTCAACATTCAAACATGTTCAAAACCTTCAAAATTATTTGAAAATGTATCCTGCAACATTCTGTACTGCTGCAGTGATAGAATATGTTTATTTATTTATTTATTTATTTATTTATTTAAATGAAAATGGTTTACAATGGCTTTCTGTGTTTGCTTTTAAATTTTTGCAGGGGGCAAGCCCTCTGCACCCCCCACACCCCCTGCATATTAAATATACCAACTCCAAGATCACACTACAGTGAGGAAAAGAAAAGGTACTTGCGTTCACTAAATTAACTTTGAACACTTTTAGTGTAAAATTATGAAACTTTAAAAATATGCATTCGACCAAACCATATTCGTCTAAGTGCAATTCCACATTATGACAGTAAACCATATATATGTACAGGTTCATAGGTGTGTACTAGGATAATGTCCCTGGAGCCTTTACAAGTCTAGCCAATAGAAGTGCTCTGGCATTGTCCTGCACAACGTTAGTTCCCAGTGCCTCTATCAAGTAGAACCACTGGAGTGACCCCAGGGGTGAACTTTCTATTTCCCATCCACTCGTCAAGATTTCTCTTGAAGATGGCCAGTGAGGTGTTCTGCTTGACATGTATGGGAAGTCTATTCCAGAGAATGGGCAGTCTTTGGGTTATGAACCTGTACCTCCAGCGTGTTCTGTTTTTTGTGGTAATGAGGTTGAGGTCTCTGGAGTGTGTGGTGCAGGGGGATTTGAATTTCTTTAGATGTAGCATTTCTAACAGAGCTGGGTCAGACATGGCTTTGTAAGTCAAGCAGATATTGCTTCTTAGTAGATGATATGAGACAGAGAATAGCTGGAGTTTTTTAAGTCTGTCCATGTAGGACATGTATTAAAGGCCTAGGATCCTCTTCCTGAGGTACTTTTGTGGCCTTTCCAGCTGTTGCATGTGTCTACTGAGGTACATGCCAAATGGGGCATTATACTCAATGACTGGTCTAATGAGGGAAGAGTAGAGAGAGATGATGACCTCTTTCTTCCTGGATGTAAAACCCTTGGTAATGAGATGTGCCACATAAAAGGACTTTCTGACCACAGTGACAATGTGGTGGATGAGGAGAGGTTGCTGTCAACCTGTGTCCCCAGATCTCTTATAATGCCTTCAGTGCTCAGTGAGCTACCATCAATGTGGTAATTAGTGGGAACTGAGTTTTTCCCAATGGGGATGACGATGCATTTTTTGGCATGAAGCTTAAGGCCATGGTTTCGACACCAGTCATTGGTCTCAGTGATGCCTTTCTGTAGGATGTCTACATCACTTGGGGAGTTAATAATGGGTCCCAGCTTGCAGTCATCTGCAAACGTGGCCAGCCAGAGTCCCTCTGTGTTGGCCTGGATTTCTGAGAAGTAAATGCCAAACAGGACAGGACCCAGGACCAATCCCTGGGGAACTCCACTCATGACTGGGCGGCAGTCTGACTTGGAGTCTTCTACTTTCACACTGTGGTTTCTATCTGTGAGCCAATTTGCAACCCAACTAGTGATAGAGGGGTTGATGCCTAGTTTGGTGAGTTTATCAATAAGTCCTAAGTGGGGAATGGTATCAAAGGCTTTGGCCAGATCAAGGTAGGCTGTATGAACTGCCTTGCCCTCATCCACAGCTCTGGTGACTGAGTCAAAGAAGTCAACCAGGTTGAGCAGGCATGATTTACCTTTCACAAAACCAATTTGTGCGGGATCTAGAGTTTGGAGATTCCTTATATCCTTGTTAATTAGGTCTATGATCATGAGCTCCATAGCCTTACATATCAGACTCATCAGGCTAATGGGGAGATAATTCCCAGGGTCTGTAGTCGCTCCCACTTTATGGAGAGGGATGACTGTACAGATATATATCTGTGTATATATATCTATATACACACACACATATATATATATATATATATATATATATATATATATACACACACACATATATATATATATATATATATATATATATATATATATATATATGTACATATATATCTATCTATATATATATAAATATATCTATATATATATATATATATATATACATATATATATATATATATATATATATATATATATATATATATATATATGCACACACACATACACACACACACACACACACACACACACACACACATATATATATATATATATATATATATATATGTATATATATATATATATATATACATATATATATATATATGTATATATATATATATACACACACACACACACACACACACACACACACACACACACACACTCATATATATAACACATTGAAAGATTACATTCCAACAAAATGCAGGAGATACATAATATATCTCCTGCATTTTGTTGGAATGTAATCTTTCAATGTGTTTTATATATAAAAAAACTGAATATATATATATATATATATATATATATATATATATATATATATCCTGTATTTTGTTGTAATGTAATCTTTCAATGTGTTTAAAAAACTGACATCGATAGTGGGTTTCATCAGAACGGAGCAGTGTATCTAAGGGGAAACAGGGAGCATGCACCCTGCACTTATATACTTACTACTGATCCAGGGAATTACAGACTCATAAGCTTTCCCACTTTTGTCTGCAAGATCATGAAGATAATTTTCATGGACCTGATCAATAAAGACATAGGAAATTTCCAAACACTGGAACAGATCCAATCTGGCTTTGTCAAATGGAGGTCTTGCCTACTCAATCTGATGGGCTTCTTTGAGAAAGTCACCAGAACCATGGCTGAGGCTAAAATGGTGCACACTGCTTATCTTGACTTGGACAAAGTTTTCAACACAATATCCCAATAGGGCATCATAGATATACTTACTAAGTTAGGCATTAACACCTACACTGTCTGATAGATAGCAAACTGGCTTACTGACAGGATACATGTTGTCCAGATAGGTGAATCTATTTAGGATAAGAAACCTGTTACTAGCGATATCCCAAAGGACTCAGTGTTGGGATCCCTCCTGTTTGATATATACTTCTCTGAAATGAAGGCCAGTGTTGAGTCCTCTGGATCACCATGTTTGCTGATGACTGTAAGCTGTGAGCAATCATTGAATCACCAAACGATGTTGATTTCCTACAAACAGGCCTAAAATAACAAATGACTGCTGCCAATACCATGGTCTGAGACTAACTGCTAAAAAATGCATAATCATACCCTTTGGTAAATCAGATATCCCTGTGAATTATAACAGTGATAGCACATCCCAAAAAGTAGAGACACTGGTGAGGGACCTAAGAACACAGATAGATACCAACCTAAACTTTGTTCACCAGGTAGCTACAGTAGTGAGGAAATCCTTCTGTGTGACTCAACTTATAAGTAAAGGCATGGCATCAAATTCAAAGGAAGTCATAGTGCCATTGTACTTTGCCCTCCAAAGGCCTATAATCAAGTACAGTTCTCTCTTCTGCATATACCTTATCAGGCAGTTCACCAATTTAAGTAGCCTCAGAGGTTTCTCACTAAAAAATACAAAGATTAAGACACATGTCTTATGCAGACTGACTAAAGGCCCTGTCCCTTTAAAGATTAAGACACATGTCTTATGCAGACTGACTAAAGGCCCTGTCCCTTTAAAGATTAAGACACATGTCTTATGCAGACTGACTAAAGGCCCTGTCCCTTTAAAGATTAAGACACATGTCTTATGCAGACTGACTAAAGGCCCTGTCCCTTTAAAGATTAAGACACATGTCTTATGCAGACTGACTAAAGGCCCTGTCCCTTTAGTCCATCTCATACCGTTTATTGAGTGGGGACTTATGCCTGACCTATAAGGCATTCTCTGCTCTAGCCCTGATGAAAATGTTACATATTCACAGGAAGAATTATACAAGGGTTAAACATTCCGTGGACCTAAACCTTAGTTGTGACTCTAACAGAAATTGCTGAAGAGACAAATTCTTATCCCAAAGGCTACCTCATCTGCAGAATAAACTTCCATCTTCGTAAAATAAAGCAAGTCCCTCACTGTCTTCAAAAACAATTTGGATAAATGGATGGGGAGCTGTAAATTCACTCCTGGGGTACTGTTTATGTCCCTTATGGGCAGTGACAGTCTGTAAAATGACTCAGGGCTCCAACACCTAAAGACCCACTACACTGATACTACCCTGTCCCATATCTGGTAAATTAGGATATAATATTGTCATATCCTGGGTATTATTGGCTAGGCTTGAAAAAGGTCATGTGTCATTGGCCTAGTAATCGCCTATGACCCTATGAATGACATGGGTAAGGTTGGAAATACTGAGTAACAGTGAGGTATGGGACCTCATAATTATTACTTTTAAAGTCGTGGGTGGCTGCATTTTGTATGATGTAAAAATCAAATTTACAATGATTTGCATCACTGAATATCAATTTTGATTTATTATTTATTTATTTATCGACCATCTATAGAAGCACACACATACACAAAATGACTTTTACCTACATGGGTCTGTTATTCTTGAATATTCATAAATCACGAATGATCTTTTTCCCAACCAGTTATTGGATACAGGCTATGAAAACCAAGATTAAACAGTCTTTGAATGGCCCCTACACTTGTGCCTTTAATGAACTTCCTTCTGTCAGTATGTACAAAGTTATTTATTGCTTTTTGTATTACAGTATGACACTTTGTTGCATCTCTTTGACTTCCCTTGAACAGTGACTTTCATAAGATGCAGCTCCTGATTAGCTGAAAGATCCATTCATTTAAAAGGATGTCACTCTGTCCAGACAGTTTTCAAACATAGCTATTTAATTTCTCTATTAATTATTTATCCTGACCACACAGTAAGGAGGAAGGTTCACCCCTCACATGCATGACTTAATTTAGCTAACTTTAAAATCACTGCACCTCAGGAAAGAAGGAATTCCTTCTCAAGTTTTCAGCAAAACAAAAGCTGCACCCTTGACTGTTTGATCAACCTACTTCCCTGCAGCAATCACTTACTACATCTCAGCAAACTTTCATAAGCATAGTTCACTTCCAGCTAAAGCATACATCATTTAGGCAACCTGATACCTGGCATTGATAAACAATTCTACTGAAATTGGGATATTCCTAAACTTAAATTTCATTTTGAAATATTTGTACATTGTTACTCTTTAAATCAGCGCTATATTGTCACCAGTGTTTGTATACATTTCTGCCTGACTTCTACATAATTACTTGATGTATTGTCCCTTCTGGCTGCACTATCGAGGGCAGCTGTTTAAAACCAAGAGTCTTAACCTTGCATTTTATGAGATCTTTCAGGGCATCAATATATACTCTTTTAAGTATGGGTGAAGGAATCCTATTTTGTTCCTCAGGAAATTACATTGACACCAGGGCAAGAGTGTCATGTTTGGAAAAATGACAGCAGCAGACGGAATTTAAAAGGCAAGGGATCTTGTTTCTTTAATAACGTATCTACATGCAGTATAAAGGAACATAACTGACAAAGAAACACATTAAAAGAACCTAGAACAAGCAAGATGACCTTTCATTTATTTTCCTGCATCTCTTTTCTGACTTTAAAGACCACTTTACAAATGAGATAGAAAAAAATGATGCATACCACCATGTTTTTTTATGTATGAGGTTACTGTCAATATGACACCCAGGATAGGTTTATATTAGTAAAACATGTCTTATTTGTAATTTGTACATATATTACAGTGCATCTGAAAAGGGTACAGTTTATATTTTTACACCTGTATAATTCTGCCATATAAATAGTAATAGCACATTATAGTGATGAGAAGAAAGAAAAAATAGTACACAAGTCTTCCAATTTACAGCTTGTTTTTTCTGAAGACCTTGGCCTGTACTGTATTTTCATTCATAGTATCTATGCTGCTCTCCCTAACTTATTGTCATCTCCAGCATGGAGACACTACTGGGGCTCCTGCCTTTCATTGGCTGACAATTACCTTTTCCTTTCCTTTGTTTTCTTACATATAGTTCCTTCTGCTAGTTTTGGCTCATTGCTTCTTTAGCCAAGTGTGCTGACCTTTGAGTTATTATATCTACAGGTGACAAAAACCAAGGAGAAAAAAGAACGCTGAACTCCACGGTTTCCTGAAACGCTAACTGCTCACATACATTATCCCAACCACCTAGAATAATGTGAAATGTGTATCGAAACACTCCAACCACCAATAAGGTAAAAAATCTTCATTTATTCGACCATACGTTAAGCGCTTTCACTCACTCAACCGTGAGCTTCATCAGAACAAATTTAAAAACAGTGAATACAGTTTAAATACTCCATTTGGCGCCAAAACAAAATGAATTTAAAGTGGCACAACTTCAAAAGAATTCAGTGCTAAAATAATTATTTTTTAACTTAATATCACCTGTAACAAATATTGACATCCAAGCATCCTACCAACAAAATTATTAACAATATCAAAATATGTAAAAATGAAAAAATAAAAATAAAAGAAAATAAAAAAATACTAATGCATATAAACTAATGCATTCTGATTGGTAAACAAACCAGTCACATACCCCTTACAAATATGTATACTGTATGTAAAAAAGACTTTTTAAATAAAACTTTTTAAATAAAACTGTTTAAATAAAACGATTTAAGTATAAAGTTACGACTACCCACAAACATACAAAAATGTGTATATCAAAAATGTTATTATAAAGCAGATCTATAAACTACAATATGTGTGTGGATCTTCTAATACATAAACTGATTTGTACATTTACCTGTAAAATGTGTAATTAAAATAGTCTAATATTTTATATTTAATAATGATTTTATAGTAATGTGGTCATTAAGTCCCGGGGGTATCGAGGCATCGGTGAATAATTGCCACCATACTTCCTTATAGACCAAGATTGCTTTAATGTTGCCTCCTCTAGGGTCTAGGACAACATTTTCAAAATAGCAAATTTAAAAACATGCTCAACTCCATATTTCTCTACATGCCTATAAAGAGCATTGTTCACATCTTTCCTTCTTATACTGTATAGGTGTGCATAAATGCATTTTTTTGAAGTTCCTTTCTGTCTTCCCTATATAGTATCCAGGGCATGCCCCACATTTTGCCAAATAAATGACAAATTTCGAATTGCAATTGCCTTATTTAAATGTCAGTCTAGTTCTGTTAACATTACTCAAAATAATTCCTTCATCCTTATTAATCACCTGACATTGACTACAACTACCACATTTAGTTATATTCTTTTTAACACTGTCAATTCCTTTACACCTTGTTCCTCTTTCCAAGTATGATTTTGACCCATCTTATATACAAAAGTGGGTTTAGAGCCCAATAAGTGTACTGTGTCTTGGTCCACCATCATAACATTCCAATTGTGTGTTAGAATGTCCTTCACTTTCTTGGTGTGTGGACCGTACTCTAATACACAGGCTCTATTGTATACCCCTTTTGTATCTGTGTGCATGGGATCAAACCTTTCCATCGTGTTGGTGCTCCTTGCTTTACTATTTGCTCATAATAATGAGGTGTATTTATGTCCACATTCCTTAATAACATATTTTCTGACATCCTTCATCGTGTTTCTGTTATACCCCCTTTCTTTAAATAATTCCGTAATAAAATCCAATTCTTCTATCATCTCATTATATTCTGAAGTCATCCTCATGGCTCTAATGCACTGTCCCTTATATATATTGTACAATAGATTTTTAGGATGGTAACTGGTATATTCCAGATATCCATTTGTGAATGTACTCTTCCTATATATTCTGGACCAACATTTGTCGCCATTAGATATAAATGTGTCCAAATAGGCTACACCTTTGTTACTGCTTGTGGACGTAAACTTAAGAAATTCACTACTATGATTTAAATAGTCCAAAAAAAGATTTAAGTCTGTCTGATTCCCATCCCATAAAATATATATGTCATCAAGGAAGCACGAATAGTATTTTACAAACTTGTAGTGGTTGCTTTTGAACACTACTGTCTCTTCCCAATCTAACATTACCAAATTGGAAAATATAGGGGCGCAGGCAGCCCCCATAGCCACTCCCTTGGTCTGTCTAAAATGTTCACCTTCATAAAATATATAGTTGTGGTCTAAGACCAAAGACATTAGTTCAAGGATCAAACAAACCTTGTCCCATACTAAATCACTGTATTTCCTAATGCTATTAATAAAGGCTTCCATTCCTTCTTCCTTAGGGATACATGAGAATAAGTCTACTACGTCAATAGTAAGGAATATTAATCCTTCCTTCCACATGTCAATGGGGTAGTTTTTTAAAAAATCTCATGAATCTTTGACCATATGAGTAATCTTCCTGTACATATGCTTAAGCATAGTGTCCACTGCTACTCCCAAAGGGAAAGTTTTGGATTTACTACCCGATATTATAGGACAAAATGGTGGATTACTGACATTTTTGTGTATCTTTGGTATCCCCACTAAAGTAGCCAATTTGGGATATTCCACTTTCAAAAAGTTATATGTGTCTTCCGTAATTCTTCTATCAATGAGAAATTCCTCCACATGCATATATATAAGTCTATGGGCAATGTTAATTTCATTAATAGAAACTGTCTCGTAATTACCTGATAAATGCAAAATCTCATGCATTCTAGCGGTGTATTCTAAACTATCATATATTACTACACCACTACCTTTATCAGGTTTCATAACCCGAATGCTTTTGTCTTCTGTCAAATTTTTCAAAATTTTCATCTCATCCGTAGTTAAATTACTTCTACATTTTTTGCCTGATATCTCATTCTGCAACTGATAAATCTGTTTTGTTACCAGCCTGTCGTATATCAACACATTAGGATGCATGGGAGGAACAAAACAGCTTTTCTTTCTAAGTGTACTAAACCCACTTGACCTTTGTACAGTGTCAGCTGTATTGTCCTTAAACATAATAGCTAAATTCAGTTTTCTAATAAATAGTTTGATTTCACTCAAACAATCCACTAATCTGAAACAAGTGGTGGGAATATATTTCATTCCCTTGGAAAGCAGCTCAAAATGTGCTCTTTCCAAAGAAAGATATGTATAGTTGTATATGTTAAAGTTGTTATAACTAAAGGTGGTGCCATCAGTAATGATACCCTGACTGCTATGTATATCTGAATGATTGGGAGGTGTAATCTGATCATCTTCTACCTGTACCTCCCCCCTTCCCCATAAACCCGATTGTTCTCCTGCTGAGAAAAATTCCTCTAATTCCACTTTCCTTCCCTTTTCCAATCTGTGTACCTTCCATGCTTCCAATCCTGATGAAAATTTGGTCTATCATCTTGTACTTGTCTACATAATTATGTGTCCTGCACTGTTGCTGGCCTTGTCATGTCTGGCTATATTGTTACCATCTCCCCACTGGTAAGCCTGACCCTTGCTATACTGTTCTATATCTCTTTTTATTTTTTTACATTTTTTATTGTAAATCTTTTGGGTTTTGTTATTCGCTGTGTCAAATTGTTTAACATACAATTTCTCCCACTGCAGGAAAAATAAGTCATTAAGAATCATTTCATTCAACTGTTCTACCTCTTTCATATACTTGCACAGCTTTTCATCATTACATTTGATTAATACCTGCATATACTGAATGCCAAATTTATCAAACAGTTGATTGAATTTACATTTAATATTTTTAGAAATGTCAACCCCCATAGGGGATTTGAAAAACCGTAGTCCCATAGGAACTATTTTAGAACTAATACATTTGGATAAATACGCATTGTCCAATTTTAAAGAATTAATTAGGTTTAATTTTTTCCCCCAGAATTAAAATAAATTCTCTCAATGTACCCTTCTGAGTATGTGGCTTGAACTGCTCAATGCTACAATCACCATTCACATTATCAAAGACACAGTAATTATCTAAAAATTCCTTCAGATGAGCATCATTATTGCTCACCCATTTTTTACTGCTGTCTGTAGTATCAATGTGAACGTTAGATTTAACAGTACCTTTGTCAACTAACTCCTTGACATTTGCATTAAAGTATGTCCTCATAGGCTGCATTCTCTTTGGTTTCGTACCTGTCCGTTTTGCCTCATCATTGTGTTCATTAAAAGAAAAATCGAATGTAAAATCAGTTGTGCCCAGTTTACTAATGCAAGGGTCCACTTGTGACTGAAAGCAGGTAAGTCAATTGATATAGTGTTGGTATGTCTAACATCCTGTCCATTGGGAATCTCTGGTGAAGATGTCACTATGTTGGATCCAACACTGGAGCTACCCACACCTTCACCATTATCTGTCCGATGCAAAAGTGCATGTTTGATATCCCCAGTGCTGTAAGATGAAGGTAAACTACATCCACGATTAATGTCACCAGTACTTTCATTAGTAGTACCTACAACATTCGCTTCAATGGTGGAAAACAAAGACAAAAGTTTGCTCACATCACCCCTGAGCATGGAAACTTCCAATTGAAGTTTCCTAACTTCTTCTCTCCTGATAGGTGAAGGCACAACCGAAGTGTTTGGATCGGACTCCATGGTGTGCAACTCCTGAACCGGTAAGCATTCTGTCAACACTGTATTCCAAAAACCAATGAGAAAATAAGAACGCTGAACTCCACGGATTCCTGAAACACTAACTGCTCACATACATTATCCCAACCACCTGGAATAATGTGAAATGTGTATCGAAACACTCCAACCACCATTAAGTTAAAAAATCTTCATTTATTGGGCAGTCACATATCCCTTACAAATATGTATACTATATTCAAATAACTTATTTAATATGTATGGTCCACAGGTGACAAAGGTGAACTTTTCAAGCATCAGTTGTCTGAAGAACAAAAGACAGAGGAACACAATGCTGATTGTTGCTTTCCATAGGAAATCACTGCCGCTCTGATTTATAAGTGTGCACTAGCTGTGATAGAGACAGAGGAACACAATGCTGATCACTCCTTTCCAGAGGAAATCACTGCTGCTTCGATTTCTAAGTGTGAACTAGCTGTGATAGAGACAGAGGAATACACTGCTGATTGTTGTTTCCATAGGAAATCACTGCTACTCTGATTTATAAGTGTGAACTAGCTGTGATAGAGACAGAGGAACACAATGCTGATCATTCCTTTCCAGAGGAAATCACTGCTGCTCCAATTTCTAAGTGTGAACTAGCTGTGATAGAGACAGAGGAATACAATGCTGATTGCTGTTTCCATAGGAAATCACTGCTACTCTGATTTATAAGTGTACATTAGCTGTGATAGAGACAAAGGAACACAATGCTGATCACTCATTTCCAGAGGAGATCACTGCTGCTCCGATTTCTAAGATTGCATTAGCTTTGATAGAGACAGAGGAATACATTGCTGATCATTGCTTTCCTGAGGAAATCACTGCCACTCTGATTTCTAAGTATGCGCTAGCTGTGATAGAGACAGAGGAATACAATGCTGATTGTTGGTTTCCAGAGGAAATCACTGCTGCTCTGATTTCTAAGTGTACACTAGCTGTGATTCTTTTGCTCTGGGGGTGTTTCTGCCTTCATTGATTTGCTGCAGCTGTAGAGTTGGTATACACAAATTTGGTGGAGGGTTCACCCCTGCAAAAAATACACCTTACTTTTTGTCCTTTTGTATATCAGGCATTAGTTTCCAGTTATTTCTGATGCTTGGAGTTTTGCATTCCTGCATTTTACATTTTATAGTAGAACAGTTGAGTATTTGCTTATAGTCTATAATAAAAGAAGCAAAAGGATACAAAATGCATGATTTACAAATATGCTGGCAAGTGCTAGCACTGTCTATTAAAATGCTATGACACTTTTTTTTGGGATACTATCTTGTCAGTGTACAATGGCTGGAAGAATAAATACAGAGATCATTTTCATGATGACCAACCACAGCCATCAGAATTAAAGCCAGTTTGTTGCTTTAATAGTTTTTGATTACAAACAACAAGTTAGAAAGCTTGCTTCTGTGTGATTCAGTGGTATCATAAAATGTAAGGTATGACGTGTGGGAGACAGGAAAAAGCTGATTGTTGCTTTCCATAGGAAAACACTGCCGCTCTGATTTATAACTGTGCACTAGCTGTGATAGAGACAGAGGAACACAAAGCTGATCACTCATTTCCAGAGGAGATCACTGCTGCTCCGATTTCTAAGTATGCACTAGCTGTGATAGAGACAGAAGAACACAATGCTGATTGTTGCTTTCAATAGGAAATCACTGCTGCTCTGATTTCTAAGTATGCACTAGCTGTGATAGAGACATTGGAATACAATGCTGATCGTTGCTTTCCAAAGGAAATCACTGCCGCTCTGATTTCTAAGTATGCACTAGCTGTGATAGAGCCAGAGAAATACACTACTGATCATTGCTTTCCAGAAGAAATCACTGCCGCTCTGATTTATAAGTATGCACTAGCTGTGATAGAGACAGAGGAATACTATGCTGATCATTGCTTTCCATAGGAAATCACTGCAGCTCTAATTTATAAGTATGCACTAGTTGTTATAGAGACAGAGGAATACAATGCTGATCATTGCTTTCCATAGGAAATCACTGCAGCTCTGATTTATAAGTATGCACTAGCTGTGATAGAGACAGAGGAATACAATGCTGATCATTGCTTTCCATAGGAAATCACTGCAGCTCTAATTTATAAGTATGCACTAGCTGTGATAGAGACAGAGGAATACAATGCTGATCATTGCTTTCCATAGGAAATCACTGCAGCTCTGATTTATAAGTATGCACTAGCTGTGATAGAGACAGAGGAATACAATGCTGATCACTGCTTTCCATAGGAAATCACTGCAGCTCTGATTTATAAGTATGCACTAGCTGTGATAGAGACAGAGGAATACAATGCTGATCATTGCTTTCCATAGGAAATCACTACAGCTCTGATTTATAAGTATGCACTAGCTGTGATAGAGACAGAAGAACACAATGCTGATTGTTGCTTTCCATAGGAAATCAGTGCAGTTCTGATTTATGTGTGCACTAGCTGTGATAGAGACAGAGGAACACAATGCTGATCGCTGCTTTCCAGAAGAAATCACTGCTGCTCTGATTTCTAAGTGTACACTAGCTGTGATAGAGACTGAGGAATATAATGCTGATCATTGTTTTCCAGAAGAAATCACGGCCGCTCTGATTTCTAAGTGTACACTAGCTGTGATTCTTTTGCTTTGGGGGCGTGTCTGCCTTCATCGATTTGCTGCAGCTGTAGAGTTGGTATATATAAATTTGGTGGAGGGTTCACCCCTGCAAAAAATACACCTTACTTATTTGTCCTTTTGTATATAGCTGACAGGCCAAGTGGTACAGTGTTTAAGGTGTATGCCTTTCAATCACAAGGTGCAAAGTTTGATTCGGGGTTGGGAGGGTGGCTTAATGGCTAAGGTGTTTGCCTTACAAACACAAGGTGCAGGGTTTGAGTCTCACAAGGGATAACTGGCTAGGCTTAAAAAAATGGCTCACAAGGGCAGTTAGCTTAGTGCTAAAACTATGAACTATGAACCTATATTGGGCATTAGTTTCCAGTTATTTCTGATGCTTGGAGTTTTGCATTCCTGCATTTTACATTTTATAGTAGAACCAGCTGAGTATTTGTTTATAGTCTATAATAAAAGAAGCAAAAATATACAAAATGCATGATTTACAAATATGTTGGCAAGTCCTAGCACTGTCTATTAAAATGCTATGACACTTTTTTCGGGATACTATCTTGCCAGTGTACAGTGGCTGGAAGAATAAATACAGAGATCGTTTTTATGATGACCAACCATAACCATCAGAATTAAAGCCAGCTTTGTTGCTTTAATAGTTTTTGATTACCAACAACAAGTAAGAAAGCTTGCTTCGGTGTGATTCAGTGGTACTATAAAATGTAAGGTATGGCGTGTGGGAGATAGGAAAAAGCTGATTGTTGCTTTCCATAGGAAATCACTGCCGCTCTAATTTATAAGTGTGCACTAGCTGTGATAGAGACAGAGGAACACAATGCTGATCGCTGCTTTCCAGAAGAAATCACTGCTGCTCTGATTTCTAAGTGTACACTAGCTGTGATAGAGACTGAGGAATACAATGCTGATTGCTGCTTTCCAGAAGAAATCACTGCTGCTCTGATTTCTAAGTGTACACTAGCTGTGATAGAGACTGAGGAATACAATGCTGATCATTGCTTTCCAGAAGAAATCACTGCCGCTTTGATTTCTAAGTGTACACTAGCTGTGATTCTTTTGCTTTGGGGGTGTTTCTGCCTTCATCAATTTGCTGCAGCTGTAGAGTTGATATATATAAATTTGGTTGAGGGTTCACCCCTGCAAAAAATATAACTTACTTATTTGTCATTTTGTATATCAGGCATTAATTTCCAGTTATTTCTGATGCTTGGAGTTTTGCATTCCTGCATTTTACATTTTATAGTAGAACAGTTGAGTATTTGCTTATGGTCTATAATAAAAGAAGCAAAAGGATACAAAATGCATGATTTACAAATATGCTGGCAAGTCCTAGCACTGTCTATTATAATGCTATGACACTTTTTTTTGGGATACTATCTTGTCAGTGTACAGTGGCTGGAAGAATAAATACAGAGATCGTTTTTATGATGACCAACCATAACCATCAGAATTAAAGCCAGCTTTGTTGCTTTAATAGTTTTTGACTACCAACAGCAAGTATGAAAGTCTGCTTCGGTGTGATTCAGTGGTACCATAAAATGTAAGGTATGGTGTGTGGGTGATAGGAAAAAGCTACTTTTATGGCTAAAGAGCATATAGCTGGTTTGTGTGGGCCCTTTCTTCCATCTTGCAGATCCCACCAAACAGGCTACAGAGACGACAGTACTATAGGCGAATAAAGAACATTGCAGAAGAAACTGCATAAAGAAGTAAGGAAAATGGACCAGCATTAGTATGTGAGGCCTGGGGTGGGCTTACAGTGTAAGTGTACACAAAAAAATATAAAAATGACAAATGTGGTTCTTTATACTCTGACCTTGAAAGATATTCAACACTGCTTCTTTTAATCTCTCCAAACAAAATGAGAATTTATGACTGACTACATCTTATGCACAGAATCAGGTATCTGGACTTACAAGAACAGCAAGAATTTTGATTCTAGTGAAATGATATGATAACAGAACAATGGAGTAAGGTGCTCAACTGCACATTCCAGAGCAGTATGTATTTTTATACAGTGTGTAGAAAGAGCAGAAACAGGATTTAAAACAGAAAACCTTGTTTTACATGTACTCTCATCTCCATAGCAGAGACTCTGTACCTAATGAGGAAAATTAATGGATTTAATTCCAGTAAAATGTAGCTTATGGTCAGCAGAAACAGAAGGAAAAAGTCACCTAGGAGGGAAAAGAGCATCTGCACCAATCAAACGATGTATTGCAAAGTACAGAACCTTAACAACATAAAGGAATGTATGTCATGCCAACCATATGATGTAAAACAACGCAAAACGTCATAATGTATGAACAGGCGAAACTAACAACACTAAGATTGTTAGTGCTGAGTATTTTACCAGACAAAGTAGCATAACAATTTGCAGTGTTTGAATATAATTTCATGTTAACAGACACATATATGGAGAAGTGTGCCAAACAATCAAAGTGTCTGACCCTAGAAACATTAAGGTGGCCTTTGTAGTAATCCTAGAAAGGTGGGTTAGATGTTTAGAATTCTTAAGCCACCAAGACAGATGCACATGGAAAAGGAATGGAAAAGGTACCTATCAGTCCCCCCACATAAGTTACCTATTCAGGCTTTTACTAATTCATGGAAGGAAATCACAGAGCAGGGAGCAAGGTTAATGGGCAATGCATGATATTCATCAAACACACTGCCCTGCTGCCATATGAGCAGTAGTGCCCTGTTACCCTTTCTCTGGCACATACCTCTCAACTGTCCAGATTTTCACACAACGTCTAGATTTTGACATATTTTTGGTCCATTCCTCATAAAATTTGTCATTTTCTGCATTTTTGAGGCAAATCAGTGAGGACTGAATTCATTAAATAATGACAGACATTTGAGTTTCAGACTTCATATCCTTTGGAAAATACAAGGTAACACAAAACCTTCTATTCTAGCAAATTTTCAAGTCTATGAGAGCAATATTTAAAATGTGTCCCCTTTTTTGGGGCTTTGTCCCTCATTTTTGTTTGCCTTTGTCCAGACTTTTGTGCTAACAGGTTGAGAGATATGCTCTGGCAGTCTAACAAAGCTTAGAGTTCTTCCCCCCTGCCTGTCTTGAGTGTGATGGACCAATCACCTGAGGGTACAAGGACTGCTTTTCTGACCTACAAACAGAGCCCTTTCAGTTTTCTAATGCCACAGATCTTGGAGAAGACTGCTTCTTTCTCTGGATTTTCAGCTGCTAAGCTTAGGTAAGAAACCCATTTGGGTCATATTTCCTCCCTTTGCCTTTTTTGGTCAATGCTTGAATGGTGCATTCTGCTGTTTTGACTTTTTTTCTGATTAAAATTGCACATATTACTTAGTTTTTACTTTCACTAGTACAGTAAGGCCAGTGCTATTGACTGAAAGCTTCATTTGGAAATTTTCACAATCAAACTTGCTTATATTGCATTTTTTCCTTTGGGGGTTATGATTATTTGAGGTAATTTAACAGGATTACAATTTCTTAAATTATTTTTTCATTTAAATCTCAAGTTTGGCACCTTCTTTTGCCTCTAGGTCTCATGGTGTGGTGTTAGTTCCACAATCACGCATGACACGAGGTGACAGACATGTCCTCTGGACCTCTACTTGTGCCTAGATCAGGTGTGGGAGAACTGAACTCTTCAGGTGCAGGGGAAGTGAGGGGTGCAGAATCTGTTGCCAGTGTTACAACACCCTCCTTCCCTCTGGGATTCTCCCACTACTGTACTACATGCAAAAATGAGAAAGAAACCCATCACATCACAGAGTAAAAAGGCTCTGGTTGGATTTCCACATTAGGTGGTAGCTATGGCTACATCCATTGTCCAGGTAGTTAATTAATGGATGCAAACCTGGGTTATGAGTAATGCCAGGACTCATGACCATCCAGGATCATGATTTTGATAGGGATTTGGAATCTGACGTTTCAGAAGTATAAGAGTCTGATCAGTCAGCTTTCTCTGAGAAGGAATTGGTACAGAAAACCAAACAGATATTTTCTTTTTCCAAATTCTGAGTTGATTTGGGGATGTAGGGTTAGCAGGGTACATGTTCTTTTGGGGGAGGAGGCCTAAGACGCAGTTACCTTCCCCGCATTAATCCCAACATTGGACAATGTTTTTAGGAAACCTTGCAATTCTCTATTGAACAAATCTTTGCCTAGAAATATGCTTAAAAAATTCAAAGTGTGCTTAACCATGCCTGCTCTCCGGGCCCCCTTGTCTGCTGATATTGCTGTTGTGTCCCCAGCAACATCTTCCAGCAAAAAGATTATGTCTTCATTAAACCCTAGATAAGCTAGGCAAGTGGACTGAAGGTGGCACAGTCCAACACTGTAACACTCAAGGCGTTTAACTACCACTGTTTTATGTGAAAGTTTGTGTTGAGGTGTATGTATAGTTTAGACAAATTCACTGCATGATTACCTGCTGCCCAAAAAATCTTTGTTAAAGATACTGTGTCCAATGTTTATCAACTGTTTAAGCATGCTTTAAAGAATCTAAACAACAGGATCCCAGTAGTCAACAAAATAAACGAATTAACCAACAAGTTAGCGAAAACCACCAGGAGTCAGGAAACTATGCTGAAACAGCATAGATTTATTGATAAAAACAACAAAGGTTAAGCGCTTTCCACAGTATAAAACTGTCTTCATCAGAACAAACCATACTAAAACTCATCCTCTTATATACAAATCTCCCACAAAGAAAACCCGCCCTTTACATCAATTAATCAATTATATCATTACATTCAAGCTCTGTGAAACACAAACTTGAACTACAACTAACCTTCAGTAAAACATAAAACCTTACATATTACAAAATTCATAAATCAAAATAATACTAAATAAATACTTATATCTGATATTATTTACAGCATCTGCAAGAATGAATAACATTCAAATGTAACACGATAAATATAATATAATAAAATATTATATAAATGTAATATTTTGTCCTGACTATCTGATATTCCTACACTAAAAATGTTATACATAAGTAATGTGAAAATTGCGGACATGTGGTGTACTAAGATTGAATGTAAATATATATATATCTCCTTGAAACAAATACTATGTATAATATTTAAAATATTTAAATTTTTAAACCTTGACAAGGGGTTTAGTAGGGATCACCTCATTGAGGCCCGGGGGAGTGGCTGCATCCAACTTAATATGCCACCTGATCTCCCTTTCTCCCACTACTGCCTTAACATTACCCCCTCGTGGGTTGGGGGTGATCACATCCAAAATGGCAAATTTGAACACCTTACATTGTGGGTTGTTAATAAGGTGCCTCGACAAAGCGTTATTGACATCACACTTCCTCATACAATATGTGTGGTCATAAATTCTGTTCTTTAAACAACGGTCTGTCTTGCCCACATAATAACTCATACAAGTTTGGCGCCCAAATAAACTATATGTTTGGTCAGACAGTTACCATTAGAAAACCAGACCTTACTTCTCAAACAGTTCTTTAGTGTAATATTAGGTACATCCAATATGTAACTGCAAAAATTGCATTGACCACATTTTTTTGTACCTGTTTTCTGTACTTTGGTGGTCTGTTGATATTTGGATTTGATTTCAATGATCCTTTTTAAATTGTTACCAGTTTTGTAGACGAAGTGTGGCCTGTCAGTTACCTTGTCTCTTATTGACTGGTCACTAGTCAAAATGTTCCAATTAGAGGTGATGATATTTTTCACTTTACTAGAGTGTCTACCATATTTGATTATACAAGCCTTAGAATGATCGTTCTCCACAGCTGGCATATCCTTTGAGTTAATATTGTCTTTGCCTTTCTGAAAATTATTAGTACCCACCCCTAATAATGGTTTATATTTACGGCCCCATTCATTACTAACATACCCGATGATGTCATTAATCATTTTTTGGGGGTATCCCTTGTCTGCAAATAAATGCCCGATATACTCCATCTCCCGGAGCATGTAGTCCCTTTCAGTTGTCATTCGAGCAGCCCGAATGCACTGCCCCTTGATGATACCCCTATTGGTACTATATGTATGGGCACTACTGAAATGCAAATATCCATTGCTGAACGTATCCTTTCTGTAGATACGGGACTGGAACTCATCGCCCTTGCTGTATATAAAAACATCAAGATAGTTGATACCAGTACGATTATATTGATGGGTGAACTTTAAATAATCAGTAGTACTGTTGATGTATTTCATGAAATCCAAAAATCCTGTTCATCACCCCCCCATAAGATAAAAATATCGTCCAGGTATCTAACATATCTCTTAATTTGTACCATCCATTTAGACTGTAATATGAATTCCGTTTCCCAGTCCAACAAGACTAAGTTTGCGTATATAGGGGCACAAGCAGTGCCCATAGCTACGCCTGTTCTCTGTCTGTAGTGCTCACCCTCAAAGTAAATGTAATTGTGATCCAAAACAATGTCCATGAACTCCATCAACAGGGAGATATCATCCTGTCCCAGACCACTCACACTCTGAATACTATTGTTGAATCTGTTTAGACCATCCTCCTTGGGAATACATGAAAAAAGATCCTGAACGTCAATTGTGACGTAAATGATGTCAGAGCTCCACAGTTCCTTTTTGAATATACCTAGGAACTCCCAGGAATCTTTCATGATGTGGTCTACAGTATTGTAAATATGTTTCAGTTTGTGATGGATCACCTGACCAAAGGGGAAGGCTTTACTTGCACTGCCAGAAATAATAGGACGGAATGGAGGGTCGTTGATATTTTTGTGGACCTTGGGAATGCCCGTAATGGTAGCAAGAACGGGGAACTCAACTTTTAAAAATCTATATAGTTCCTCACTAATTCTGTTTTCTACAATGAATTCCTCCAAGTAGGAGTCAATGCGACCATGAGCTATATTAACTTCATTTAAGGATGAGGGTGTGTATTGTGTAGAATTATTCAATAGCTCAAAAATCTTGCTAATGTATTTCTCTTGATCATAAAACACAATACCCCCTCCCTTGTCAGCGGACATGATTCTGATATTGTTGTCACACAAAGGTTGAATCACATCCATTATATCACACCTAACCCGTTTCTCATCTCTTGAGTGCTTATATTTGTTGTATAAAGTATACACCTGTGTATTTACTACATTCTCAAAGGATGTTAGTGTGTTGCACATAGGGGGAGTAAATGTGCTCCTTTTCTTAAGGTCACCTGATTGTGGAACACTAATAACATTTTGATTCTTAAAAAATATTCCTAGATTCAATTTTCTCAAAAATAGTTTGAATTCCACAAGTGTGTCGGTCAAATCCAACTTGAAATCTGGTATGAACTTCATACCTTTTGAAAATATTGTGAAAAACTCAGGTACGACCGGGTGGGCACTGTAATTATAAATTTTTAACTCTCCACTACTATGTACTATCCCACCATTGTTGAAATGTACGTGTTGTTCCTCACAAGTAATAGTAGTGTCCATATTGTCAGTGGTAGGGAGGTTGGGGCATGGAGTGTCCGATATTAGTTGTATCTGTAATTTCTCCAGACATTCCGCCCTTTCCCCTTTTGCTCTACTGTTCTCCGATGCTCTCTTCCTTCCTCTAAAAATTTCCTCGTCATTTGGATACACAACTGTCATTACGAATATTGGAATATTTTCTATGCTCTTTCCCTACTGTGTGTTTTCTATCATTATTAAATTTCCACCTATATGCAATTCCTTTCTCATACTGTACAATGTCCCTCTGTAGCTTCTTACATTTTCTCTCATACGTTTTCTTATACATACTCTCAGCATAATCATACTGTTTAAAGTATAACTTTTCCCATTGTGAAAACAGCATGTCATTGTGTATGAGTTTGTCAGTTTTTTCTATTTCATTTAACAATGTACTTATTTTGAAATCATTACATTCAATAATAAATAGCATAAACTTTTTTCCAAATTCGTTGAACATGTCATTACAATATTCGATATTTTTAGCATTCATATCTACTCCCATAGGTTCCTTAAAAAAGCGTAAGCCCATGGGTATTACACCACTGTCCAAACACTTGCGTAAATACAAATTTTCTACTTGGATATTCTTAACCTTAGTTAAATTGTCACCAAATGAGTAGATAAGTTTCTTTAAAGAGGGGAAGTCTCCTCCTCCTCTTTCATACTGGTTGGTGTGACCAACCCTAGAAATGTCTTGAAAATCTAACGGCATATGCATGAATTTGTCCAAATTGTATACATATCCTTTAACAGCGTCTCCCTGTGAGGAAGAACCTGAAACAGTACCTTTGTTCCGTACATTTGGAACGAATCTGCTCTTTTCCTCACCAGCGTATGTCCGCACCGGAGGTTGGCGCTTCGGTTTAGCGCCTGATATCAGAAATTGGTCCTCATCCATGTTGTCGGTTGCTGCCAGAGGATTAGAATTGTTAGCTTGGCTGCCCTGTTGTTCGTGGAAATCCTTCCTCGGCGTGTGTCTGGACAAAAATGGAGAGGAAGACCTCCTCTGTCCGTTGGGAATGTCGTCGTCACTACAATTGCCAATAGAGGATCGGATGTTCGTGGGAGCCGCCAAGTTAGGTTGCACACATTTGATTACCGTTGTACTAGGCGGAGTGAGCAGTTCCACTAGGCGAGTGATTTCGCCTCTTATAATAGCCATTTCAGAATAAATTTTGTCAATCTCCTCTCTTGAGACAAAATTGGATGTATTTGAAGTCTCCTGCATAGAATCCATAATAGTCAACAAACTAAACAGGATCCCAGTAGTCAACAAAATAAACGAATTAACCAACAAGTTAGCGAAAACCACCAGGAGTCAGGAAACTATGCTGAAACAGCGTAGATTTATTGATAAAAACAACAAAGGTTAAGCGCTTTCCACAGTATAAAACTGTCTTTATCAGAACAAACCATACTAAAACTCATCCTCTTATATACAAATCTCCCACAAAGAAAACCCGCCCTTTACATCAATTAATCAATTATATCATTACATTCAAGCTCTGTGAAACACAAACTTGAACTACAACTAACCTTCAGTAAAACATAAAACCTTACATATTACAAAATTCATAAATCAAAATAATACTAAATAAATACTTATATCTGATATTATTTACAGCATCTGCAAGAATGAATAACATTCAAATGTAACACGATAAATATAATATAATAAAATATTATATAAATGTAATATTTTGTCCTGACTATCTGATATTCCTACACTAAAAATGTTATACATAAGTAATGTGAAAATTGCGGACATGTGGTGTACTAAGATTGAATGTAAATATATATATATCTCCTTGAAACAAATACTATGTATAATATTTAAAATATTTAAATTTTTAAACCTTGACAAGGGGTTTAGTAGGGATCACCTCATTGAGGCCCGGGGAGTGGCTGCATCCAACTTAATCTGCCACCTGATCTCCCTTTCTCCCACTACTGCCTTAACATTACCCCCTCGTGGGTTGGGGGTGATCACATCCAAAATGGCAAATTTGAACACCTTACATTGTGGGTTGTTGATAAGGTGCCTCGACAAAGCGTTATTGACATCACACTTCCTCATACAATATGTGTGGTCATAAATTCTGTTCTTTAAACAACGGTCTGTCTTGCCCACATAATAACTCATACAAGTTTGGCAAACGCCCAAATAAACTATATGTTTGGTCAGACAGTTACCATTAGAAAACCAGACCTTACTGCTCAAACAGTTCTTTAGTGTAATATTAGGTACATCCAATTTGTATCTGCAAAAATTGCATTGACCACATTTTTTTGTACCTGTTTTCTGTACTTTGGTGGTCTGTTGATATTTGGATTTGATTTCAATGATCCTTTTTAAATTGTTACCAGTTTTGTAGACGAAGTGTGGCCTGTCAGTTACCTTGTCTCTTATTGACTGGTCACTAGTCAAAATGTTCCAATTAGAGGTGATGATATTTTTCACTTTACTAGAGTGTCTACCATATTTGATTATACAAGCCTTAGAATGATCGTTCTCCACAGCTGGCATATCCTTTGAGTTAATATTGTCTTTGCCTTTATGAAAACTATTAGTACCCACCCCTAATAATGGTTTATATTTACGGCCCCATTCATTACTAACATACCCGATGATGTCATTAATCATTTTTTGGGGGTATCCCTTGTCTGCAAATAAATGCCCGATATACTCCATCTCCCGGAGCATGTAGTCCCTTTCAGTTGTCATTCGAGCAGCCCGAATGCACTGCCCCTTGATGATACCCCTCCATTCCGTCCTATTATTTCTGGCAGTGCAAGCAAAGCCTTCCCCTTTGGTCAGGTGATCCATCACAAACTGAAACATATTTACAATACTGTAGACCACATCATGAAAGATTCCTGGGAGTTCCTAGGTATATTCAAAAAGGAACTGTGGAGCTCTGACATCATTTACGTCACAATTGACGTTCAGGATCTTTTTTCATGTATTCCCAAGGAGGATGGTCTAAACAGATTCAACAATAGTATTCGTAGTGTGAGTGGTCTGGGACAGGATGATATCTCCCTGTTGATGGAGTTCATGGACATTGTTTTGGATCACAATTACATTTACTTTGAGGGTGAGCACTACAGACAGAGAACAGGCGTAGCTATGGGCACTGCTTGTGCCCCTATATACGCAAACTTAGTCTTGTTGGACTGGGAAACGGAATTCATATTACAGTCTAAATGGATGGTACAAATTAAGAGATATGTTAGATACCCGGACGATATTTTTATCTTATGGGGGGGTGATGAACAGGATTTTTTGGATTTCATGAAATACATCAACAGTACTGCTGATTATTTAAAGTTCACCCATCAATATAATCGTACTGGTATCAACTATCTTGATGTTTTTATATACAGCAAGGGCGATGAGTTCCAGTCCCGTATCTACAGAAAGGATACGTTCAGCAATGGATATTTGCATTTCAGTAGTGCCCATACATATAGTACCAAGAGGGGTATCATCAAGGGGCAGTGCATTCGGGCTGCTCGAATGACAACTGAAAGGGACTACATGCTCCGGGAGATGGAGTATATCGGGCATTTATTTGCAGACAAGGGATACCCCAAAAATGATTAATGACATCATCGGGTATGTTAGTAATGAATGGGGCCGTAAATATAAACCATTATTAGGTGTGGAGACTAATAGTTTTCAGAAAGGCAAAGACAATATTAACTCAAAGGATATGCCAGCTGTGGAGAACGATCATTCTAAGGCTTGTATAATCAAATATGGTAGACACTCTAGTAAAGTGAAAAATATCATCACCTCTAATTGGAACATTTTGACTAGTGACCAGTCAATAAGAGACAAGGTAACTGACAGGCCACACTGTCTACAAAACTGGTAACAATTTAAAAGGATCATTGAAATCAAATCCAAATATCAACAGACCACCAAAGTACAGAAAACAGGTACAAAAAAATGTGGTCAATGCAATTTTTGCAGATACATATTGGATGTACCTAATATTACACTAAAGAACTGTTTGAGAAGTAAGGTCTGGTTTTCTAATGGTAACTGTCTGACCAAACATATAGTTTATTTGGGCGTTTGCCAAACTTGTATGAGTTATTATGTGGGCAAGACAGACCGTTGTTTAAAGAACAGAATTTATGACCACACATATTGTATGAGGAAGTGTGATGTCAATAACGCTTTGTCGAGGCACCTTATCAACAACCCACAATGTAAGGTGTTCAAATTTGCCATTTTGGATGTGATCACCCCCAACCCACGAGGGGGTAATGTTAAGGCAGTAGTGGGAGAAAGGGAGATCAGGTGGCAGATTAAGTTGGATGCAGCCACTCCCCCGGGCCTCAATGAGGTGATCCCTACTAAACCCCTTGTCAAGGTTTAAAAATTTAAATATTTTAAATATTATACATAGTATTTGTTTCAAGGAGATATATATATATTTACATTCAATCTTAGTACACCACATGTCCGCAATTTTCACATTACTTATGTATAACATTTTTAGTGTAGGAATATCAGATAGTCAGGACAAAATATTACATTTATATAATATTTTATTATATTATATTTATCGTGTTACATTTGAATGTTATTCATTCTTGCAGATGCTGTAAATAATATCAGATATAAGTATTTATTTAGTATTATTTTGATTTATGAATTTTGTAATATGTAAGGTTTTATGTTTTACTGAAGGTTAGTTGTAGTTCAAGTTTGTGTTTCACAGAGCTTGAATGTAATGATATAATTGATTAATTGATGTAAAGGGCGGGTTTTCTTTGTGGGAGATTTGTATATAAGAGGATGAGTTTTAGTATGGTTTGTTCTGATGAAGACAGTTTTATACTGTGGAAAGCACTTAACCTTTGTTGTTTTTATCAATAAATCTACGCTGTTTCAGCATAGTTTCCTGACTCCTGGTGGTTTTCGCTAACTTGTTGGTTAATTTTTTTTATTTTGTTGACTACTGGGATCCTGTTGTTTAGTTTGTTGACTATTATGGATTCTATGCAGGAGACTTCAAATACATCCAATTTTGTCTCAAGAGAGGAGATTGACAAAATTTATTCTGAAATGGCTATTATAAGAGGCAAAATCACTCGCCTAGTGGAACTGCTCACTCCGCCTAGTACAACGGTAATCAAATGTGTGCAACCTAACTTGGCGGCTCCCACGAACATCCGATCCTCTATTGGCAATTGTAGTGACGACGACATTCCCAACGGACAGAGGAGGTCTTCCTCTCCATTTTTGTCCAGACACATGCCGAGGAAGGATTTCCACGAACAACAGGGCAGCCAAGCTAACAATTCTAATCCTCTGGCAGCAACCGACAACATGGATGAGGACCAATTTCTGATATCAGGCGCTAAACCGAAGCGCCAACCTCCCGTGCGGACATACGCTGGTGAGGAAAAGAGCAGATTCGTTCCAAATGTACGGAACAAAGGTACTGTTTCAGGTTCTTCCTCACAGGGAGACGCTGTTAAAGGATATGTATACAATTTGGACAAATTCATGCATATGCCGTTAGATTTTCGAGACATTTCTAGGGTTGGTCACACCAACCAGTATGAAAGAGGAGGAGGAGACTTCCCCTCTTTAAAGAAACTTATCTACTCATTTGGTGACAATTTAACTAAGGTTAAGAATATCCAAGTAGAAAATTTGTATTTACGCAAGTGTTTGGACAGTGGTGTAATACCCATGGGCTTACGCTTTTTTAAGGAACCTATGGGAGTAGATATGAATGCTAAAAATATCGAATATTGTAATGACATGTTCAACGAATTTTGGAAAAAGTTTATGCTATTTATTATTGAATGTAATGATTTCAAAATAAGTACATTGTTAAATGAAATAGAAAAAACTGACAAACTCATACACAATGACATGCTGTTTTCACAATGGGAAAAGTTATACTTTAAACAGTATGATTATGCTGAGAGTATGTATAAGAAAACGTATGAGAGAAAATGTAAGAAGCTACAGAGGGACATTGTACAGTATGAGAAAGGAATTGCATATAGGTGGAAATTTAATAATGATAGAAAACACACAGTAGGGAAAGAGCATAGAAAATAGTCCAATATTCGTAATGACAGTTATGTGTATTCAAATGACGAGGAATGTTTTTTAGAGGAAGGAAGAGAGCATCGGAGAACAGTAGAGCAAAAGGGGAAAGGGCGGAATGTCTGGAGAAATTACAGATACAACTAATATCGGACACTCCATGCCCTAACCTCCCTACCACTGACAATATGGACACTACTATTACTTGTGAGGAACAACACGTACATTTCAACAATGGTGGGATAGTACATAGTAGTGGAGAGTTAAAAATTTATAATTACAGTGCCCACCCGGTCGTACCTGAGTTTTTCACAATATTTTCAAAAGGTATGAAGTTCATACCAGATTTCAAGTTGGATTTGACCGACACACTTGTGGAATTCAAACTATTTTTGAGAAAATTGAATCTAGGAATATTTTTTAAGAATCAAAATGTTATTAGTGTTCCACAATCAGGTGACCTTAAGAAAAGGAGCACATTTACTCCCCCTATGTGCAACACACTAACATCCTTTGAGAATGTAGTAAATACACAGGTGTATACTTTATACAACAAATATAAGCACTCAAGAGATGAGAAACGGGTTAGGTGTGATATAATGGATGTGATTCAACCTTTGTGTGACAACAATATCAGAATCATGTCCGCTGACAAGGGAGGGGGTATTGTGTTTTATGATCAAGAGAAATACATTAGCAAGATTTTTGAGCTATTGAATAATTCTACACAATACACACCCTCATCCTTAAATGAAGTTAATATAGCTCATGGTCGCATTGACTCCTACTTGGAGGAATTCATTGTAGAAAACAGAATTAGTGAGGAACTATATAGATTTTTAAAAGTTGAGTTCCCCGTTCTTGCTACCATTACGGGCATTCCCAAGGTCCACAAAAATATCAACGACCCTCCATTCCGTCCTATTATTTCTGGCAGTGCAAGCAAAGCCTTCCCCTTTGGTCAGGTGATCCATCACAAACTGAAACATATTTACAATACTGTAGACCACATCATGAAAGATTCCTGGGAGTTCCTAGGTATATTCAAAAAGGAACTGTGGAGCTCTGACATCATTTACGTCACAATTGACGTTCAGGATCTTTTTTCATGTATTCCCAAGGAGGATGGTCTAAACAGATTCAACAATAGTATTCGTAGTGTGAGTGGTCTGGGACAGGATGATATCTCCCTGTTGATGGAGTTCATGGACATTGTTTTGGATCACAATTACATTTACTTTGAGGGTGAGCACTACAGACAGAGAACAGGCGTAGCTATGGGCACTGCTTGTGCCCCTATATACGCAAACTTAGTCTTGTTGGACTGGGAAACGGAATTCATATTACAGTCTAAATGGATGGTACAAATTAAGAGATATGTTAGATATCTGGACGATATTTTTATCTTATGGGGGGGTGATGAACAGGATTTTTTGGATTTCATGAAATACATCAACAGTACTACTGATTATTTAAAGTTCACCCATCAATATAATCGTACTGGTATCAACTATCTTGATGTTTTTATATACAGCAAGGGCGATGAGTTCCAGTCCCGTATCTACAGAAAGGATACGTTCAGCAATGGATATTTGCATTTCAGTAGTGCCCATACATATAGTACCAAGAGGGGTATCATCAAGGGGCAGTGCATTCGGGCTGCTCGAATGACAACTGAAAGGGACTACATGCTCCGGGAGATGGAGTATATCGGGCATTTATTTGCAGACAAGGGATACCCCCAAAAAATGATTAATGACATCATCGGGTATGTTAGTAATGAATGGGGCCGTAAATATAAACCATTATTAGGGGTGGGTACTAATAGTTTTCAGAAAGGCAAAGACAATATTAACTCAAAGGATATGCCAGCTGTGGAGAACGATCATTCTAAGGCTTGTATAATCAAATATGGTAGACACTCTAGTAAAGTGAAAAATATCATCACCTCTAATTGGAACATTTTGACTAGTGACCAGTCAATAAGAGACAAAGTAACTGACAGGCCACACTTCGTCTACAAAACTGGTAACAATTTAAAAAGGATCATTGAAATCAAATCCAAATATCAACAGACCACCAAAGTACAGAAAACAGGTACAAAAAAATGTGGTCAATGCAATTTTTGCAGATACATATTGGATGTACCTAATATTACACTAAAGAACTGTTTGAGAAGTAAGGTCTGGTTTTCTAATGGTAACTGTCTGACCAAACATATAGTTTATTTGGGCGCTTACAAACTTGTATGAGTTATTATGTGGGCAAGACAGACCGTTGTTTAAAGAACAGAATTTATGACCACACATATTGTATGAGGAAGTGTGATGTCAATAACGCTTTGTCGAGGCACCTTATCAACAACCCACAATGTAAGGTGTTCAAATTTGCCATTTTGGATGTGATCACCCCCAACCCACGAGGGGGTAATGTTAAGGCAGTAGTGGGAGAAAGGGAGATCAGGTGGCAGATTAAGTTGGATGCAGCCACTCCCCCGGCCTCAATGAGGTGATCCCTACTAAACCCCTTGTCAAGGTTTAAAAATTTAAATATTTTAAATATTATACATAGTATTTGTTTCAAGGAGATATATATATATTTACATTCAATCTTAGTACACCACATGTCCGCAATTTTCACATTACTTATGTATAACATTTTTAGTGTAGGAATATCAGATAGTCAGGACAAAATATTACATTTATATAATATTTTATTATATTATATTTATCGTGTTACATTTGAATGTTATTCATTCTTGCAGATGCTGTAAATAATATCAGATATAAGTATTTATTTAGTATTATTTTGATTTATGAATTTTGTAATATGTAAGGTTTTATGTTTTACTGAAGGTTAGTTGTAGTTCAAGTTTGTGTTTCACAGAGCTTGAATGTAATGATATAATTGATTAATTGATGTAAAGGGCGGGTTTTCTTTGTGGGAGATTTGTACATAAGAGGATGAGTTTTAGTATGGTTTGTTCTGATGAAGACAGTTTTATACTGTGGAAAGCGCTTAACCTTTGTTGTTTTTATCAATAAATCTACGCTGTTTCAGCATAGTTTCCTGACTCCTGGTGGTTTTCGCTAACTTGTTGGTTAATTCGTTTATTATGCTTTAAAGAATGCCTTGGAAGAGGCTGATACTATTTCTAGAAATGCAATGACATCTGTGGTTATAAGCAGCTATGCCTGGTCGCACAGTCAGAACTACTGTTTTGAGTTAAAAAAAATGAGATTATGAATGCTCTGCTTGATTCTGATTATGTGTTTTTATCGCAGCTAATTGGATCCTTAAACACTGGGGTGACAGAGGTATACTGGTGCAAGGGGTGTCTAAAATGTTTCATATTCCCAAGTTTCATCTCCGTTAAATAGGAACATTTTCAAAGGCCCAACAAACAGAAATCCCAGCTGAACAAAAGCCAAGGCACTGAAAAGAAATGTCAGGACAAGAACTCTGACAAACTGTACAAGCGACGCTCCTTTCCCAAAAAGGATAACCCCTCTTCCAACTTAGGACTCTTCTGAGGCATGGTACCTGTCTTCCCCAAGTCACCCTCTGGGTGCCCCATCTCAAAAGTTAACTGTCAACAAGGCAGCTTGGCCATCAGCAGATTCTGTCAAATGGGTTCTTGATATTGTTGGCAGAGGTTACAGGTGGCAGTAGGGGCAACATCCACCTCAGTTCAGGGTGGTGCCCCCTCACTTGCTGGGCCAGTCCTTGCTATTCCCTCCTGTATGCCAGCAAATGCTGGATGCAGATGTCATAGAATTGGTTCCTCCTTCAGAAAGAATGAAAGCTTTCTACTCTGGAATTTTCCTGGTTCCCAAAAAAGCTGTCATGAAGACTGTTGTTGGCCTTATCATTTTTGAATACATTTGTCAAGGTCTCCAAGTTCAGGATGTCCACCCTGCAGTCAGTGCTTCCTCTTTTGCTGGGCTGCTGCTGGTGACCCTGGACTTGAAGGATGCATCTCACCATATCTTTATTGCTTATCATTTCAGGAAATAGCTGAGATTTGTTGCATCTGGTTCACACTATCAGTTCTCTGCGCTGCCCTTTGCACTATCCACCATCAGGTGCCTCATCAGCGTACACATTATTGAATACTAATGGCCATGTATTGTATAATATGATTTATAAAATGTCTTATGTAAATAGGCTAACAGTTATAGCTAATCTATTCATTAAACTGCAAATACACTCTCAAAAAAATTATTTTTAAGCGTGCCCGTGTATCATATGTATGACACTGCAGAATATGAAATATGATTTATTATTAAAACTATTTTGAAAAATAGTTAATTATACAAATATATTAAATATTTCTATAAGGTTTTTCTCTAAAATATTGCAGACTGTCCAAAGAATTGTCCATACTTTTGCTAGCAAAGCAGACTCATGAATATATGTAGCAGAAAATAGTTTAGCACATCAATCTGAAATGATTTAATTTGAGAAGAAGATAGTCTATTACATTTAATGCAATGCATTTCCTTTAAAGTGACAGTTAAAGGCAATGTTATGAAACTGCTCCTAGTAAGCATAGGACTCATGAATTCTTAACTGTCAAAGTGCCATGTTGTAGAATTCAGGATTTGGAAACTCAAATGCATAGAAGATGATTTGGAAACTTTTAACGTATACAAGAGCATCTTTTCAGGAGTGAAGTGTCAGTGTAAGGGAATGAAGATATTGCACCGGTGTGACAAATAGCATAATCTGCCTGAGTCATGATGTAGAAGCCCTATACACAGTGTTATCTCACAGCTATTTTATCAAAGCAATGCAGGAAGTGCTCTTAAAAGGAACACCAGCCTTGCCAGGAGAAGCTGAAGAGCAGTAAACTGTTACAAAACCCTCTTCAGCAGCCACTACTTAGTTTTCCACAGCAATCATTACAAACAGGTAATCAGAATAGCAAAGGGAGCAGCTATGGCTCCAAGTCTAGTTAATGTAGCATTAGACAAGTAAGAAACAAAAAAGGTCTATAACTCAGATTCTCTTTACACAAAGTTTACTGATTATGGTAGTTTTGCATTTGTCCAATTAATAGTAGCAACAGAATCTACAAAATACAAATTAGTTGCACACCCTTCAGTGCTAATAGGAAACATAATATAAATGGATAGAGAAATTACAAGCATTCTGTTTAAGTTTGGAATGGCTGCTCATTTTTAAACTGCTAAAATTAAAATGTTTGATAACACCAATTAGAGGTCACCAAGACCTCTAAATATATTATTTTCTGCTTTTCTGCAATGAAATCTGCTTTATCTGTCTGAATGTTTTACTTTAGTGTTATTATGTGCATTCCCCATTGTTTTGCATACATATATATATATATATATATATATATATATATATATATATATATATATATGTATGTATATATATATATATATATATATATATATATATATATATATATATATATATATATATATGTGTGTGTGTGTGTGTGTGTGTGTGTGTGAGTGCGTATATACTGAAATGAATTTTGTTGCCCTGAGCGTTACTGTTTCACCTCCATTTAAAGTTCAGTCATCCAGGCATACATATTTATGTACACCTATACCAACCTGTATAAGCCAGTTACCTAGTCAAACTTGTCCAGCCTATGTGAGTCAGACACTACCTAGAACTGTGCCAGCCTGTATAAACCAGTTGCTAACTACAGTGATACTAGCCAGCAGATCTAGTCTGGTATCTAACTGCTTCTATTTATACCCTGTGTGTTAAGCTCTAACTTCCTGCAAGAAAGCCTCAGTGTCAGACTTGGCACCAGCATCTCACACCTATCTGGATAAAATTAGACTGTGCATGTTAACAGGCAGATGCATATAAAAGACTGTTTGAATAATTGTCCATACAGTGTTGGAAATATGAAGTGTGCAATACATAACCATTTCATTGTATACAGTGTATATTTCCTGTACGGTACATTTAGTTTCTTTCTTTCCTACTGCATTCCTCCTCTTTTCTCCATCAGTTCACCATTCCCTGATAATGCATATTATTCTAGGAATTTACCACAGACATGGACAAGGTATAAAAATAACAGAATGTCAGATTAACGTCAAATTATTTAAATATTTACTAATTTTAGCTGAATAGTTTGCTTGATGGAATACAGGGGGTTCTTTTTCTAATATGATTTACTTAAAAATAAATGAAAAACAGAGAAAATGTAAATAAAAGTGTCTTAACCTAGACAGTGACTGACAGAAATTATATGAATAAGAAGAGGCAAGAGATGAAATTCAGCCACTTAACAATGGCTATTAAAGAGAGAGTAGCAAGATACAGCAGCAACAAAAATTGTACGAAGGACAAATGATCCTAAATGATCATCACATCAAGAAGAGTAACATATGGACAGTGTTACCTTTTAAAGGGTTAGATTCCATGCCTGCAGCTTAATTATTTGCATTTGTTAACCATGGCAGAGCACTGATCCACACTGACCTTTTTCAGACTGGGTTCAGGAAAAATGTCCAGTTAATTGACTTGCTCAAAGTCATACTATAGGCAAAAGGAACCTGAGGGAATCAAACCGCAGGCCAGACAAAGTAACTTATTAACAGCTCAAGCCTTTAATTCTCTACACCAAAGCAATAACATATTTGCTAAGTGCTGACTGTAAAGTTGATATTGAAGGAAGGAGATCTTCATACAGCAGGCAATTGGTTCCATAGTTTTTGAGCAAGCACTGAAAAGGCTGTGCTACCACAACTGAGGGGAAATTGTGGAACAGCTAGGGTGAAGGATTTGCTTACACAGGAACAAACTAGTTTATAGACTAAGACTGACAACTTTGTGTAAAGGAGGACAGAGGTTTGCATGAGTAAACGTGAACAAAGAGGTGCAGATTAGCCAAAAGGCTTTGAAATAAATGGGCAGTCTGTTTCTCAGAAAACATTAAGGCATTGTCTTCTCTTCTTTATGACTGTATCATACATCTGGTGGTCTCACTTAAGAGAATTTGTAATTCAGTCACATTATGTTCAGAAATGTTCAGTAGGTGTAAAGCATATTGTGGGACAGTAATAAGAATGTGTTTGACAATGATTGGTGTTCAGCAGTGAGGAAAGACTAACTTTGTAGCACACCCCTGGCATTGCTGTTATTCTGGTTTTTCTGTTTATTTGCTGATTGTATGATAACATAGATTCCAGGCATGCAAACATAAGTAAAGGAGCCAATTTGTTTTACATAGAGGCAGAAGGTGATGGAATGGACCAGACTGATTGTGCCTGGTTTTCATCTCAAAAGGCACAACTTTTGTTTTTGCAGTTTATCTCTCAGGCACTTTTCAGGAAAAACACTGCAAAAGGATGCCAAATCTGTACCTCAAGAAGGCAAAAATGATACTGGGTGACAATATAAAGCTAGGTCATCAGCACAGAGATCCACCTTCACTGGTTTGCTTTGGAGCCGAGTGGTGTTTGAAAATAATGTTAACATTAACAGCTTTAGTTCAGAACCCCAAGGTATTACCCTGGGGTCACTAAAGGGTAAGGAGACTGTTCCTTTCATCATAATCTGTAAGTTCTGTTATTAAGGTAATTTGCCAGCATGTTCTTGCAGTCACTACATTTGAGTTCTATGAATGAAAGGGATGAGATTTCATATCACTATAAATCATAATTGTAAGCAAGATAAGTGTGGTGAGGGTGCCTACCCATTTTGGAAACCACAATGACAGTCCATTAAAAGACAATGGTGTGTATGGATACCATATTTTTAAGGCCAAAACAGACCCTAAAAAGACTGACATGAAACTGTCTATAGTGTTCACCCTGCCCTGCTTAAACAGCAGTATAAATGTGGCTGATCTCTTTGGATATATGCAAGGTGCAAATTGAGAAGGGACACTTTCCAAGGATGTTCCAATTGAATCTAAATGAAAATTACTTATAAAAGAACTAATTTGACAATATTTTTCAGAAAGAAAATAACATGTATTACTCACTGATAGGTTATGGGGGATATTGACTGTGCAGTGACATAGTGCTTTATTGTTGTTTGTATGTTATTTTATCTTTTATGTTTTTTCATACTCCTTCACATTGTCTTTGGAAAAGAGCTTGGGTTTTCAGCTCTGTAGTAAAATGTAGTGAAAGAAAATATTTTGACAGTGGAAAACGTTTTAAAGTTTGAATTGAGTAGCCATGATGCTTAGTGTTAATCACCCAACAAACTAAAATGTGATGAGCACAGGTAAGGTGAGTAATGATTTAGAGGAAATCTGCATACGGCTAAAGAACTTGATGTGAATGCCTGATATCTGTGTGAAAAGCTTAAAAATTACCTCTGTGAAGCTGCCAGCCTAGCTAGATAGAATGTTATAGATAATTCTGTCATCTGTAAACATTAATGTAAGGCACATGCTTGTCTTAAATGGAAAAAAACACTGTTACAAAAAAAATGTAACAACAGTGCCCACTACTGACCAAGTAAAGCATGTTGTGACCCTTTGATTTAAAGTTGGCTCCGGCCTGGCTAGATGAAGACATTATTTCCATTGTTTTAACCAAGAGTTAAATTGCTAGATTTAAATATGCAAATGTATTTTTATCGCTCTGCTTCCTGACCAGCTATAAGATAAAAGGAGATGTTAAGAATGTAAATGCAGTTTCTGTTAGCCTGAGAACCCAGGAAAGTGGGAAGAATGATGTAATGTGTAGCCTGGGAACACCAGGAAAGTATGAAGAATGATGTAATGTGAATCAGAACTGCAATTTCAATTTAAACAGAGAGAACCAGAGAGGATTAAGCATTTTTGTCTTCACCATCCAACTCACAGCACTGTCTTGCTCATATGTAAGTTATCTTAGACTTGTGTTTTCTTTTAGAAATAGCTAGGAACTAGAAAGATTAGACTAAGTGTTTTCTGTGATGTCAGAACTGTACTACTGAATTATTTTAAGTATTTATCTGCGATCTCTGAACTCTTGACTAGCACTTTCTAGTAAAACATATTGTCTTGTGTTTTAATTATTTGTTATTAAATATTTTTAAAACCTTTCAACTGTGGCTGTTTGTGTAGAGATAATTTAAGCTCTAGAGTACATTGCATATTTATAGTGATTACTGTCCAAGTCACTCCAAATAAGCCTTGACTGTTTAGTCGCACTTACCAGTTGGATAATAGTATTGCACAGTAATAATTGGACACCCTTTTAAGGGCCTTTGGGTAGCTGATAATTATTAGCTGGGGGTGGCAGTGATTTCTACCATATAGTCTGGGTAAAAGGGCACAGCTGGAGAACCTGTGCCAGCCTTTCCCAGGAGTGTCTGTGTGGTTGTATAAAATGCTTATCTCAAAGTGTGTGTGTGCGTGTGTGTGTGTGTGTGTGTGTGTGTGTGTGTGTGTGTGTGTGTGTGTGTGTGTGTGTGTGTGTGTGTGTGTGTGTGTGTGTGTGTGTGTGTGTGTGTGCATCAGCCACTTGGGCAGGGACACAAAGCACTGGTTGGACAGAGAGGATGCTGGAGGTTTTAGCTTGCCCACTAGGCTGAGATCTGGATCCTATAGCTGTGCCAGTGGGAAGTGTTATTGGGGACCTGGAGAGCAACGGAGCAACCAGCCCCAGACTGACTGTGATCTCTTTGTGCTCTTAAGGGAAATTGCACTTTACTGTGTGTATTTGTTATCCTTACTTCATATATGAGATGCCCTCTCTGGTGTTAGTGGTGAGGATTGAGGCTCCTTGATTGCTGGGCCAGGGCACAGGTGTCACGTATTAATTGTTTCATAGTGGTGGGATATCCACATCACATATTAATTGGTTGACAAATATTAATTGGCTTGTAGTGGTGTGGGTAGAGTGAATTCCTGTAGCTTGTGCACAGTAAGCCTTGAATGTGTTTTGTACTCTAAATCAGCCATGCAGTGAATACTTAGAGTTCAGATCACAATTGTTTTATTTATTTTGTTAGCTTAGTTAGTCAGGGTGAGCAGGCAGCATGTGAGCAGAGAAGTATGGAAACCTGACTAAGGGAGACTTGATTGCAGCCTTGGTTACAGCTGCATCAGAAAACAGCAACCAGGAGGACAATCAGACTGGCAGTGGAGATATAATACCCTCAGAGAATGGGCAGCTCAACCTTTCTGCAGAGGACTTAAAAATCCATCTGGAGCTAAAGAGACTTGAGTTGGAGGCCAGGCATTTGGAGATAGAAGCTGAGGAAAAGGAGAGGCAGAGGAAGCATGAGAGAGAAATGCTGACTCTTTGCCAGAGTCATGAAGCTAATGGGGAAGGGAGTAACTGGACCCCAGAAGCACAACACGTCAGTATATTTCTTCTGCAGTTTAAAGATGGGGATAATTTTGATAGCTTCAGTCATATGTTTGAGAGGGTATGCAAACAGTGTAGTGTTGACCAAGGGCTCTGGGTACGGTTCCTGACTCCCTTACTCCATGCTAAACCTGTAACTGTATTGTCTACAATGTCTGCCATTGCATGTTTTGATTATACTGCTGTAAAAAATTGTCTATTAGAGTTGTTTAAGCTAATACCTGAAACGTATAGGAAAAAGTTTTGTGAGCATAGACGCAAGGCAGATGAAAGTGTGTGTGAATATGTTGCTGAACTGAGCACTTATTTCCATAGGTGGGTGAGTGGATGTCAGGTCACCACTTTTAAATGGTTCGCAGACCTTTTGGTGAGGGAACAAACCCTTAGCACTTTGCCTGAGGACATGAGGATCTGGTTAGCTGATAGACAATGTGCTACTTCAGATGAGTTGGGGAAGAAGGGAGACCTATACCTGGCATGCAGGGCAGCCCTGCACAGGAAGTGGACTCCCAGTACTGCTCATGGGTCTAAAGGAACCCATGGTGGGCAGCACAGACTGCCCCAACAGAATCTGTCAGTAGCAGGGGAAGCCACTAGTCCAGGTATACATCCAGGAGCTAGGGTTAAATGTTTTGAATGTAACCAGTGAGGCCATGTGGCATACAGGTGTCCACAGAGGCAAGGTGGGGAACAAAAGTTGAGGGAGCCAGTAAGTGGGAAAGACAAAATGCCAATAGTAGGTTGTCTTGAGACAACAGGGGTACTAAACTACCATCCTGCAGATGTCCTGGCAGGGAAGGATTTAGATGAGGCAGTACCATGTGTTTATGCAGTTACACGCAGTCGGGCTGGGAGACAAGCATGTGGGTCTGGTAGCCTGGGGGGAACCCCAGACAGACAGCATACTTGCAGCCAGGACTGTTGAGGTGGTTACTTCAGGGAGGGAGCTACCCTGTAGCAGAGAGACTAAAAGTGAGCTACAGCTGCTTGGGGGTACTGATGGCCCTTGAACAGAGTGACTGCAAAGGTAGAGGTGAGTAGTAGTACCCAGGCTGACAGTGAGGTACATCTGTGAGAGGATGCCAGACTTCCTGTGGAAGGGGAGCTGGGAAGTGTTACAAGGAAAGAGTTGAGACAGGCTCTGCTCTCAGACCCTACATTGCAAGGCCTGAGGCAGGTAGCTAGGGAGGCACCTGATTCTTAAGGAAAGGAGGAATCTGTATACTGGGACAAAGGGTTACTGTACAGAGAGTGAACCCCTGAGGGAGGGCTAGAAGGTGAGAGAGTACAGCAGTTGGTAGTGCCTAGAGCCTACCATCTGGTGCATCAAGCCCTAGCCCATGATATTCCCTTTGCAGGTCATATGGGCAAAAAACATACAAAGAGGCATATTATGCAGAACTTCTATTGACCTGGAATTTTCAGAGATGTAACAAGGTACTGCAGGACCTGTGAGCAGTGCCAAAAGTTAGGCAAGGCAGGAGGCAAGGTGAGAGCTCCTTTGATGCCTCTGCCTGTGATTGAGGAGCCATTTCAGAGGGTGGCTATTGATATTGTGGGTCCTCTGAGTACCCCAAGTTCCACAGGGAAAATGTATATCCTAGTGATAGCGGATTATGCTACACAATACCCTGAGGCAGTGGCTTTGTCCTCCATTGAGGCGGAGAAGATGGCAAATGCTTTGTTAGAGATTTTCAGCAGGGTAGGTTTCCCAAAAGAAATGCTGACTGACAGAGGTGCCATTTTCATGTCAGACCTGCTGGCTTGTCTGTGGAAGTCCTGTGGGTTGGAGCACATGAAGACCACCCCCTACCATCCCCAGACCAATGGTCTTGTTGAGAGGTTAAATACTACAATCAAGGCCATGATATGGGCATTTGCAGATCAGTTTAAGAGGTAGTGGGACAAATATTTGCCCCATCTGTTGTTTGCTTACAGAGAGGATGCCCAGGAATCCACAGGTTTTTCACCCTTTGAGTTGCTGTATGGGCATAGGGTGAGGGGACCTCTAGATTTAATTCAAGATGAGTGGGAAGGTGAGTGCAAGTCTCACAAGGAATCTGTTGTGGCATACATCCTAAACCTCAGGACAAGCCTCAGGGAACTTATGGGCTTGGCCCAGGAGAACCTGGCAGAAGCCCAACAACAGAAAAAGGTGTGGCATGACAGGAACGCTTGTACTACAGATTATGCTGTGGGGCAGCAGGTAATGGTTCTCATTCCTGTCAGATACAACAAGCTGCAAGCAGCTTGGGAGGGAACCTACAAGGTGGTAAGAAAGGTAAGTGATGTTAACTGCATGGTGGAACTGCTAGGCAGAAGGCAGGGGCACAAATTGTACAATGTTAACATGATGAAACCTTACCATGATAGGGAGGCCCTTGTGATGAGCATTTTCAGTGGATTGCAGGAGGAGTCTGAGGGAGATCTGGGGACTGATCTCCTCATTGAGGCTCAGGCTGACACCTCAGTGGAAGGGGTAGCAATGTCCCAGCAATTATCTCCTACCCAGGTTCGAGAAATCCAAGCAGTGTTGCAGGAATCTGGGGACATGTTGAATGGAAAACCAGTGTGCACCCACCTGGGGCAGCACCAGGTGGATACAGGACCCCAAAGGCCTATTAGGCATGCCCCTTACAGAGTGCCTGAGAGAGTCAAGCAGACTCTGAGGGAGGAGGTATAGGAGATGTTGGAACTAGGGGTGATTCAAGAGTCCAACAGTCCCTGGGACTCCCCAGTGGTGCTGGTGCCAAAGAAGGATGGCAGCACCAGGTTCTGCGTGGACTACAGAAAATTAAATAGTCACACACAGTCAGATGCTTACCCTATGCCTAGGAAAGATGAGGCCCTAGAGCAGCTGGGTGGGTCTAAGCATCTTACAACCATTGATCTTACCAAGGGTTACTGGCAGGTGCCCTTGACTCCCAGTGCTAGAGAGAAGTCAGCCTTTGTGACTCCTTTTGGCTTGTATGAGATCACAAAGATGGCCTTTGGGATGAAGAATGCCCCAGCAACTTTCCAGAGGCTGGTAGATCATATCCTAGCAGGAGCAGGAGGGTTTGCTCTTGCTTACCTAGATGATATTGCCATCTACAGCCATTCCTGGCTAGAGCACATTCAACATGTCAGGGAGGTGCTAGGCAGACTACAGAGGGCCGGGTTGATATTAAGCTGAGCAAATGTCAGGTGGGTATGGCAGAGGTTCCCTACCTAGGACATAGAATGGGGAGTGGTAAGATAAGGCCAGACCTTGCCAAAGTGGAAGCCATTCAGGCACAGCCTGCACCTGTTACTAAAAAGCAGTTGAGGGCATTCTTAGGGACAGCAGGGTACTACAGAAAGTTTGTCCCCAGTTATAGTACCATAGCTGCTCCCCTCACAGATCTGACAATGAAGAACAGGCCAGATAAGGTAGTGTGGACCCCAGCATGTGAGCAGGCATTCCAGATGCTTAAAGAAGCTTTGGGAGGACCCCCTGTGTTAGCCAGTCCAGATTAAGCAAAATATTTGTTGTACAGGTAGATGCTTTGAACCATGGGGTGGGGGCTGTACTTAGCTAGATTTCTTCAGAGGGAGAAGAGCACCCAGTGGTTTATTTCAGTCGTAGGCTCCAACCCAGGGAGGAATGCTATGCAGCTGTAGAAAAGGAATGTCTAGCGATAGTGTGGACACTGCAGAAACTTTAGCCTTATCTGTATGGAAGGCAATTCAGTGTTATGACAGATCACAACCCCCTAACATAGTTAAACACAGTCAGCCATAAAAATGCCAAGTTTCTAAGATGGAGCCTGGGATTGCAAAAATATGATATGTCAGTTCAGCACCGCAGTGGGGTTAGCAATGTCAATGCAGATGAGCTCTCAAGACAGGGGACAAGGTAAGGTATACTCAGATAGACCTAACTCTCTCAAGCAGCGTCTCTCAAGGGGTACTTGAAAAACTAGCTTGAGTTCTCTGGGGGGGGGGGGGTGTGAAGGCTGCCAGCCTAGCTAGATAGAATTTTATAGGTAATTCTGTCATCTGTAAATATTAATGTAAGGCACAGGCTTGTTGTCTTAAATGGGAAAAAATGCTGTTACAAACAAATGTAACAACAGTAGTGCCCTCTACTGACCAAGTAAAGCATGTTGTGATGCTTTGATCTAAAGTCGGCTCCGGCCTGGCTAGATGAAGACATTCTTTCTATAGTTTTAACCAAGAGTTAAATTGCTAGATTTAAAGATGCAAATGTATTTTTATCGCTCTGCTTCCTGACCAGCTGCAAGATAACAAAAGGAGATGTTAAGAATGTAAATGCACTTTCTGTTAGCATGGGAACCCCAGGAATGTGTGAAGAATGATGTAATGTGAATCAGAACTGCAATTTCAATTTAACCAGAGAGAATCAGACAGGATAACGCATTTTTGTCTTGCTCATATGTAAGTTATCTTAGACTTGTGTTTTCTTTTAGAAATAGCTAGGAACTAGAAAGATTAGACTAAGTGTTTTCTCTGATGTCAGAATTGTACTGCTGAATTATTTTAAGTATTTCTCTGTGATCTCTGAACTCTTGACTAGCACTGTGTAGTAAAAAGTATTGTCTTGTGTTTTAATTATTTGTTATTAAATATTTTTAAAACCTTTCAACTGTGGCTATTTTGTGTAGAGATAATTTAAGCTCTAGAGTACATTGCATATTTATAGTGATTACTGTCCAAGTCACTCCAAATAAGCCTTGACTGCTTAGTCCCACTTACCAGTTGGATAATAATATTGTACAGTAATAATTGGACACCCTTTTAAGGGCGTTTGGGTAGCTGGTAATTATTAGCTGGGTGGTGGCAGTGATTTCTACCATGTAGTCTGGGTAAAAGGGGCACAGCTGGAGAACCTGTGCCAGCCTTTCCCAGGAGTGCCTGTGTGGTTGTGTGTGTGTGTGTGTGTGTGTGTGTGTGTGTGTGTGTGTGTGTGTGTGTGTGTGTGTCTCTGTCAGCTACTTGGGCAGGGACATGAAGCACTGGTTGCACAGAGGGTGCTGGAGGTTTTAGCTTTCCCACTAGGCTGAGATCTGAACCCATTAGCTGTGCCAGTGGGGAATCTTATTGGGGACCTGGAGAGCAAGGGAGCGATCAGCTCTGGACTGACTGTGATCTCTGTGTGCTCTTAAGGGAAATTGCACTTTACTTTGTGTATTTGTTATCCTTTCCTCCTATATGAGATGCCCCTCACTGGTGTTAGTGGTGAGGATTGCGGCTCCTTGATTGCTGGGCAAGGGCATGGGCATCACAGCCTCTTTTTATAGTGCCAAATCATAGCTCTTAATAGTCTCTTATTTTGCAGAACATCTCATGTACAATTTTGACTTTCTGGTAAATCATTAAAGATTACAATCATTCAATAATGCCATTCATTAAACATTTATACTTCTGGTAGTGAAGAGACTGCATGCTGATTCAAAAGCCATTGTTGTCACAACCCTCTAGAATTTGATAATCTTTAAACACTGAGCCTGATTTTGGGCCTTTGCCCCATTAATTTTGTATTTATCCAGTATTCTTGAGCAAATAAGGTATGCAGCCATACCTGCAAAGCCAGCAAGAGGTAATAGAGGTAGTTCAGCAGCAAATGGCACCAAGTCCAGAGAAAGACATAGAGGTTACTTAAGAGTGTTAATGAACTTAAGCTGCATCTCACTTGTGTAGAGGAAAAAGCATGAAGGTGATATGGTACTTTGGAAGAAGAAGAGAAAAGTGATATTTTGCAATTTCTGAGAGGTGAAATGGTGGAAGGGGCTGGTTTTACTAAAGCCACCACGGGTGCTGCATCAGTGAAGCACTTGTCATCAGCAGTTAATGGCCATCCTATTTCTGTTAATGGTCGCCACTAGACTTGCATGCTGAAAACCAGCAATTTTCATATTTGTGCTAGAGTGATTTTCTTTGGATTTGTCTGCATAGACCACTTTGTAGAGAATGTTTTCTTTGTTTCCATTCTTTTTTGGAACATTTTGCCACTTCATGGACTCATTCTTGCTCAGATCCATTTGAAGGTGATAGAGAAAGATGAAGCATTTAATTCATCTGCTGGAGTTTGGGAACAATATACTATTTTGTTAAAGACTTCTCTTGTGGCAAAATCTATGTCAAGCTATCTTGTAGGTGTCTACTTCTGTGCATCTCTTAATGCAGAATCAATGCAGCATTAGCGTATATTTCTGTTAGTTTTGGTTGCTGGCCCCTTTATTTACAGCAGCAAAACTTCAACCACACCATCTGTTACTATATTGTCACACCACAGCAATATCGTGGCAATAATTTTAGGTATTTTAACTTTTTACTGTTTGTGATCCTCTCTTCTAAAACCCACTGGAGAGTTTTACATCTGGTTTATGTAGACTCATTTTGGCTTCCTTGTGTTCTTGCTTGTTTTGGGGTAGGTTTAATTTATTGTATGAGATCAAAGAAAATATAACTCCCAGAACTTAAATTCAGTCATGAATTTGCCTAATTGTTTTGACTTTTTACTTTTTAAACCATTATTTTTATTGCATGAATTACTGTGTTTTCATTAGTTTTGCATTTTTTCTGAAATTACTTCTCTGTTACAATAACACTTTATTGTTGTCTGCATGTTATCTTATCTTTATCTTTATTTTTTTTCATATTCATACGCTTTGCATTGTCTTTGGAAAAGAGCTTAAGGCTTAAACTCTATAGAAAAGATGAAGTTTCAGAAGAAGTTGATGTATGAAAAGCCTAGGCTAATAATGACCAAGTTTTTGACTTAGTGTGACAAGAGAGTAATTATTGTGGAAATCGTGGAAATCATGGCACCTGGGCAGAAAATTGGCTCAAAGTCACACTGTAGGCAAAAGGAACCTGAGAGAATCAAACCCTAGACCACATGAAGTAGCTTGTTAGCTCCAAGCTTTAACTATTTGCACTAAAGCAGCAACATATTTCTTGAGTGCTGACTGGAAAGTTGGCATTGAAGGAAAAGGCTTTTGATACAGCAGGCAATTGATTCCATAGTTTTGGTCAAGCACTGAAAAAACTGTGCTACCACAACTGAGCAGAAGTTGTAGAACAACTAGGGTGAAGGATTGTCTTACACAGGAACAAACTAGTTTATAGCAGGTACTGAGACTGAAAAGTTTATGTAAAGGAAGACAGAAGTTTGCATGAGTAACCTTAAAAAGCACTAAAAAATTAAAAGCACTACACACTCACAAACTCCCCTTGAGTACCTTGTTCCCCATTGGCCCTTTTTTTTCAATTATAAAGGAATTCCCAATACTATTCTAGCATGTCCAAAGGTCAGTTGTCAATCTCCTCTCTGGTCCAGCCGGTGAATCTGGGAATCTTGAGGCAATGTTACAACTGCCTCATGTACACAGACAGCCCTCTCCTCCTCCCAACAAATTCCAACACATGTGAGAGATGCAACCATATAGCCAAACTGGAGGCTAAGCTCTCTCAACTCAGTACTGGCATAACCAGTCAGGAGGAAAAGGAAACCACACTCACTACAATTCCAGTCTCACATAGACCTACCACGACAGCAAACCAAACACATAAACACACAAAAACATACTCGGAGGCTCTAAATAAAAATCTGCCTAAGCAGCAGAGACCTCCAAAGCAGACACCCAAGCAACCGCTACCCCAAAACAAAACACATGCAACACATAGCTCACAATGCCAGTGTGCCGAACAGTCACAGCCCTTAAGGCTAAACAACACACCTGATACACTTGTAATAGGTGACTCTATCATCAGGCACACTGACGTCCCGCTCACCAGGCTGAACAAGGAGAAGGTCACGGTGAGCTGCCTGTCGGGCGGTAAGATCCGCCACATAACACAAGCACTCAGGTCAGTCCAAGGCAAGTACAAATATGACTCAGTCATTGTCCATGCTGGTGTGAATGAACTGAGATGTACCTTCCTGGACTACATGAAAAGAGACATAGAGGAGCTTTCTGAGCATGTAGCCCAAGCCGGTATGACCCTGACCTTGAGTAGCATCTTACCCTCACCAAGAATGATGCCACAATATGAAGACAAAATGATCAATTTCAACAATTAGCTTAAGTATTGGTGTCATTCAAAGGAGATCCAATGCCTGTCAGCCTGGGATGACATGCTCGACAAGCCACGATGCTTCGCTAGGGACGGCTTGCACCTATCACCCATGGGCTTTCGGATATTGGCAAAGGCTCTTGCTACCCCCATAGTGCCTTTTTTAGGCAAGGCTCAAAAGACAAACCCACCTCCATAGGTATCACAAGGGATAGGAAACTAAGAGTAGTGCTACTCAACGCCAGAAGTCTAAACCTCAAGATGCATGCCCTCTAAACTCTCCTTAGCATGGAGAACATCGATATCTGTGCAGTAACAGAAACCTGGTTCAAGGCTCCTGAGAGCACCCCAGCACTACCAGGTTATACCTCATACCATGCTTTTCGGCCCCAAAACTTGGACCGAACCACAAAAGGAGGGGGAGTATCAATATTCGTCAAAGATACCCACACCTCCAGGTTGGTGGAACAGCACGAAGCATCAGAGACTATCCACGCGCAACTAATAGTGGGTAAAACTGCCTTCCAGTTTATAGCCTGCAACAGACCACCCTCCCAAACCCAGGAACTCCACTCGGCCTTCCTGAGAACACTGGAAAATATGAAGGTCTCTCCAAACACCATTATATTGGACGACTTCAACTACCCAAACATAGACTGGGAGCATTACTCTAGCTGCAACACCCTAGCCCAAAGGTTCCTAGAATTTATAAACTCAAATGCAATGGAACAACTTGTTACCACTCCCACAAGAGGGGAAAACATACTGGACCTGATCATCACCAACATGGGGACTCTATGCTCCAGACCAGAAGTGTATCCCTCACTGGTAAGATCAGACCATAAACTAATCTCACTGGATATTCACATCCCGACCCCACCCCCTGCCCAGAAAACCACAGTGAAAAACTTCTCTAAAGCAAATTTCACACTCCTCAAAACTGAGGTGGAATCCTTCAAAGCCCCTGGGCCTGTGGAAAATGTGGCCCAGACCACAGAATCCTTTTTAAACGCATTCTATGAACACCTTCAGGAATGCATGGATCATGCAATCCCAAATAAAACCAAGACCCAGTCCTCCAAAGGCAGACGTCCTGTCTGGTGGACCCCAGCCATAAACAAACTATACAACAGAAGGAGGAAGCTACTACATGATAGAGCAAAATCCCAAAAAGGGAAGGCATCTCTGATCAGTATTAGCAAAAAACTACAGGCGGTCATAAAATCGTCTAAGGCCAGCTTCGAGAGAAAAATTGCAGAGGACACTAAGGATAATCACAAGGCTTTCTTTAGTTATGTTAGGAACCTGGGTGGGAATTCCCAGATATGCTCAGAATTAGTCCAAAATGGCAAAAAAATACACCGAACCCACAGACTTCTCCCCCCTTCCCACCAAAAGGGCAAATATCTATCCCAGCAGAGTGCTGCCCCCCTGACATCTCAGATGCTCAGGTAAGAGCCGCCCTCTCCAAAGCAAAAAACACAGCATCAATGGGACCAGACGGTGTCCCAGTCTGCGTCCTACATGAAGTCCAAAAAGAGCTAAACCCAAATATAAAACTACTGTTCAATTTCAGCCTTACTACAGGATATGTACCCAAAGAGTGGCGTACAGCAACGGTGGTCCCTCTCCACGAAGGTGGTGCCTCAATGGATCCTGGAAACTATCGCCCCATAAGCCTGACTAGCTTGGTCGGCAAAGCTATGGAAAGGATCATCATGGACCTCATAAATAAAGATATTGGGGACCTACAGACACTGAATCCTACCCAGTTCGGCTTTGTTAAGAGCAGATCCTACCTCTTAAACCTGGTCGATTTCTTTGAAACAGTCACCAAGGCCATTGGCGAGGGGAAGGTGGTCCACACAGCCTACCTGGACCTCGCAAAAGCCTTCGATACAATACCCCACTCGGGCATTATAGATAAGCTCACCAGTTTAAATATAAACCCCTATGTCACTAGATGGGTTGCAAACTGGCTCAAGGACAGAACCCACATGGTTAGAATTGCTGGAGCCATGTCAGACTCCAAACCAGTTACAAGTGGCACCCCACAAGGCTCAGTCCTGGGACCTCTCTTTTTTGGTATATATTTCTCAGAGGTACAGGCCAACACAGAAGGACTGTGGCTGACCAAGTTTGCAGATGACTGCAAACTGGGTGCCATAATCGACTCTCCAGCCGACACAAGCATCCTCCAAAAGGGCCTCATAGAAACAGACAACTGGTGCCAGAGCCATGGCCTCAAGCTAAACGCCAAAAAGTGTATAGTCATCCCCTTTGGCAAAAACAAAGTGCCCACAAATTACCACATAAGTAGTAATCCATTAAGTACGGAAGAAGTAATTAGGGACCTGGGGACCCAAGTTCATAGCAATCTCTCATTTGACAACCACGTGGCCAAAGTGGTTAGAAAAACATTTTATATAGCCCACCTTATCATGAAGGGATTCACATCTAGATCACGGGAGGTCATCGTGCCTCTTTACTCATCCCTCATCAGGCCCATAATTGAGTACAATGCCCCTTTTGGGATGTACCTTACCAGACACCTGCAGCAACTGGAAAGACCCCAAAAGTACCTCACCAAGAGGATCAAAGGGCTCAAACAGATGCCATATGCTGCCTGGTTAAAGAAACTCCAGCTCTACTCAGTGGCATACCACCTGCTCAGAGGCAATCTGTGCCTGACATATAAAGCCATGTCCAACCCGGAATTAATGGACATGCTGCACCTCAGAAAATCCAAATCCCATTGAGCTACGCGCTCAAGAGACTTGAACCTCAGCACTGAAATAAATAGGACATGCTGGAGGGACAGATTCATAACCCAGAGGCTCCCTTCACTCTGGAATAAAATCCCAGTCCAGGTTAGGCAGAGTCCCTCATTGACTCTCTTCAAGAGGAATCTTGATGAGTGGATGGGGGATCGTAGGTTTACCCCAGGTATCACTTCTGTGTCACTGTTAGACAGAGGCACAGTATACTAACCTCGAAAAAGGGCATAGCATAATTAATTTAAAATGGGTGGCGAAAGCCAAACACACTCTGGCTAGGCTTATAAATGCCCTAGGGCAGATAGCCTAGTATGAACCTATGAACTTATGAACCTAAGGTGCAGATAAGCCAAATGGCTTTGAAATACATGAGCAATCTGTTTCTCAGAAAACGTTAAGGCATTGTGTTCTCTTCTTTATGACTGTGGAGCAAGATTATTCATAAATAACTTTGTGATGCATTAAGGGTATGTAAAATATAAGGGGCTAACATTTAAGTTATCACCTGTAATAGTGAAGGTATTTGGGGAGATGGGAAAGTACTGTAGTTAATTGTACTGAAGTGATTTAAAGGTAATAGCAAAGTGTATGACTGAACTGAGACATACTGGCACATCTGAGGAAGTGGAAGATAATCAGAATTATTTTCTAGCTTAAAGGTGAAGTTTGCCATGTTCCCAATAGTGACTCCAACACAGGATGATTGGACAGGCTGAAACCTTAGTCATAAACTGGTAATTTAGGGAAATAAAGTTTGTAAGTCATAATGTATTAAGTAAAGAGTCTGCAATAAGTAGACAGAAATTGATAATATCCCCACTGAGGATGAAAAAGTTTCATGAAACTATGTTCTTTTCTGAATATGCCATGAAGGTGTCTTTTCCTCTCTTGTGGTTTGTGAGAGATGGACAGCTACTGACCATGATGTGCTAAACAAGACTGAACAACAAACAGAGAGAATTTTTGATAAATCCCAGAGTCATGCCTGTCAAACTATTAGGAATCCCTTTTTATTTAAAGGGAAATGGAGAATAAACTAAAATTACAAAACTTCAATAAAATGCTAGAGAGCAGCTGGATAATTTTTAGAGTATACAAGTTTAATCTTCTGCTTTCATCAAAAGGGCTTCATCAGAAATGATAGATAGGAATTAGAGAATATCTTTAATCCTTGACTAGATCTCACACTGTTTATGAGTGCATAACACAATGATTAAAGGTGTGGATTAAGTAATGTTTGGGTTGTCTAGTGCATGCTGTAAGAATGTTATGAAATTATTCACAAGTGTCTGTTTAATATATACATAATTTTGATGGCAAGACAAGTCTTAAAGAAATGCAGGATGCTTAATTAGCATTATATGCATAATAAAACAACAATAGATACTAGAAAGCAGACAAGAATAAAATGGCTTTTTTCATAAATGGTTACAACTCCTCTGTATTCCCTTATGTATATGTTGCCTTTCTACAGGTCCAACAAGGGTCATTGGGTGCCATGTGATCGTGCACTAAACAGCAGATGTTTTTAAAATGTAAGGTGACATGTTTGAAAAAGACTGCTTTCATGCAGTTACAAAGAACATTTTCCTAGGTATTTTATTTCCAGAAACAATAATTTTGAATAAAATATACACAGCATTTAAAAGATTTAGATATAGCATTTTTGAGGGGGCTATATAAAGTACATATCAAAGTGATTGCTTGTTATATTTTCAAATAACAAGGAATTACAATCAAAACTTTATTTACAGTTGTCAATTGTTATATGTAATTATTTAGTAAGAAATTCATACATCAGTAGTTTTCTATCTTCAATTATTATTATAGAGATTATTGTAGATTAGCAGTTCAAATTACAGGAGGCAAGAAACCAATATACTTTGTGTTGCATAAATTAAATGAAGGAAAATAAGACTAACATTTAGAACCAAATTTGCTTTAATAAATTCTGTTATATAGACATATATAGAGAGAATTAAGTTTAGATACGTGGAAACAAGTGCATGAGTTGCAGGGTATAGCTGTTATTCTTAATGTGTTAGTTTATAAAACATAGTTTAATATAATTTGATTTCAGGAAAATTTATTTTCTCATTAACTTCATTTTATTTAAAAAAAACAAGGTGTAAGAGCTAGAATGGTGAGGTTAAACATTATGATATTTAGATTTTGAATGATGAGAGTCTAATTAGTTAGACTAATCCTGACTGGGAAACATTTTTCAAGGGTATGAGCATATCTGTATTTTTTAGAAGGCTTTCTCCTTTTTTATACTTTCATTAGCTAGAGATTTTGCTGCCATGTTGACATTTTATATATTTAGTTTTTAGTTAACTCAAGATGTTTTCAATATACCTGCTACCTCAAATTTGAAGTTACTTGGAAAACTTTGTTCAAAAATAATTGATAGAAATTGTTTATTTATGAAAAGAATGTCAAGCCACATATGTTTATCTCTAAATATTGATAGTGCTAATGGTAGTATAAAATTAAAGCACTATTCCAATATCTGGAAAAATAAAGCTGATATTGTATTCTTATAAGGGACATATAATTCAAGAAGTTTTACATAAATAAAACAAAAAATTTGAGCTACTTATGAACTCTGCTTTTATTAAGAAAAGATAGGGTACCATTATTTGACAGAGGGGAAAAATGTCCATTGTGCCAAAGACTATACTTTCTTTTTCTGATTGCAGAGGAATGTTCTCTTTAGTTCTTTAGTTATTTTTGGAATACAAAAGTCAGGATTTCATATTAACTAAAGTCCATTGGATTCTATTAATAGGTACTAGAATATCCAAGGAAATGTTAGAAACAATCCTCACTAAAATTAAATTTACTTTGACCATAGGTAGAGCATTTCAGAGAAGGAAGATATGAGGGCACCTAAGACTAAGAATGTCTGGCTCTCTGAAAGCATTAAAACAATGGATTGAGAAATTAGACCTCAGCAATTGATGGTATAGCCTGAACTAGATACATTTTTTATCCATTATTCATTTTATTTTCTTACTGAAACAATAATAGACTTTATATTTCTTCAGACTTTTTTAATTTCTGAGATTTGTAAGATTTCAATATAATACAGACAAGACTGCAGAGAGTTGTTAACAAAATAATTTGAGGAATTTACAAAAAAAATCATCATCAAAGAGATTTGCAGTGTTAACTTATAGGATTACATGAAACTATTTTATTTGATAAAATTAAAATTTGATATAACAGAGGAAAATGGGAGGAAGAAATTAATAATATTCAAAATAAGTTATCACAACCTAAATTAGAATTACAGAGAGGGGGTAAGAGTAATGTTTTTTTTATAATCAAAAACAAAATAAGGACTATGAATTTATTTTAATCCATGAAGTGACAATAGTTTTAGAAATCTTTAGGTTACTAACTTGTGTATCTAATCATGAAGGGTTAATGAGGTTAGTGAATAGACACAATTCTAAATAAACCACTCAAATTATGATTATTAGAATTATAATCTTCAAAAATAAGTAGTCATTCAATGTACAGAATAGACTTCAGAGCATTCAGAAACAATATGAGGAAGTAAACACAGAGGATAAGAGCATTCACAATGATCCTGTCGAAACATTTCTGAAAGAAAAGATTCTTCCTATATTTTTGTAAAAACAAGTGAAACTTCTCATCTTGACAACAGTAAGGATTAAAGACTAGATTATGAGTTTGAAGGAATATAAGGCTCAAGGTTTGGAAAGTTTAATGCTAGAGATGTATAACATAATGCTACATAATTTTCTTGTATTTTTACAATGACTTTCTTCTTCTTTAGAAATATGCTATCATCACTCTCATTTTTAAAACAGAAAAGGAATCCCAAACTATCTAATATGTGTATAAACTTTACATTTTTATTTTATCAAATATAGCCAAAAAAGTGTACACTATTTGGTAAATAATGAACAATAAGATTTATGAATCAAAAAGACACATGGCAAGATAAATAAAATTGTTACATTAATTGATTATGCAAATAATAATCTAAAGCTGGTTATAAGTAATATAGATTTGGAAAATGCCATTCTCATGGTGAAAGCACTCAGTCTTTGGGATCTTTGCATTTTGTGCTATTAAATCGGTGAAACCACATTTGTGTTAGGACTTTTTATTTTTATTGCATTCCGTTCTTTGAATTGGATGCAATTATTTAAGGCACTACACCTTTTTGGATTCCATAATAAGCTTATAGAGTGACTATCTCAATTCTATTCTATGTCAAAACAGGTTCTTGTCTATTACAAGGAATTGATATTGTAAAGTCACAAAATAAGATTGCATTGTGCAGCCATTGTTGTTCAACATTGTCACAACTCATATGCAAATTTTATAAGATCAAATAAGGAAATGAAGGGAAAAGGGCTTTCATGTATTTGTCAAAGATCCTATTAATTTCAAATGTTAGCAGCTGATAATATTAATCATAATTTGAACTCTAACTGAATCTACTAATAAATGTTATGGAAAATGTATCTAAATAGGGATTTAACTAAAAAAAAACAGAAGTTATACTAATAAATTATGATTACTTAGGAGAACGTAAACAATTTCATAATTTAGACTGGATTAAAATCTGTTAAATATCTATCCATAATACCAATCAAAAACCTATGAAACACAATACAAATAAATTATGTGAAATTAATATAATTTTTTCAATTAATATTGGAAAATGTAATAAATATTTTTTATTTTAAAGACAGACCGCAGTTGATTAAAATGCTTCTTCTTCACAAATTATGTTAATATTATTAAGGGATTCTAATTAGTAATTGATAAATGAATACAAAGGAGTATAATAAAATATTTGGCATTTTTATGGTTCCAGAATAAGCCAGGACTTGGTTTAAAATATCACATTAGACACTGGACTTAAGGTGAAATGAGATATCTTTTTGGATGTACCTCCCCTATAAGGCCAGATGTCAGTGAACACACAAATGTATTCCAGTTAATAAAAAAAAATTTCTTTACATGTTCAAGAAACATTAAGTGACAACTTATGTCTATACTTGCTCTGCTTTAATGTTTACTTCTCTTATAATCTTCATCTAACAATTTCTATTTTTAATACTACAATTAGTCTTGTTGACAGAATTTATGTGCATATGCATAGCAATTTATATACCATACTATGGTGATAAATGGTGACTATTTTAAAGTCAAATATTGATTTATGATATGTTTAAAGGGGTCTTTTCCAAATACCTGAAAAGCCACTTACTTGAAAACCATGATTGAGACAAAAACAATGAATTCTCATTTAGCTGACTCCTCAGATCACCAAGATATTACCCAGTGAAAGGAGGCAGCTGGCCTACACCAACATAAAACCACACTGAAACATTCTGAACCCAAACAAGTGGGGGCTTCATCCCCACACCTCCTAATGTGGGGGGTTGCACTATAGTGGAGAAAAGGGCAAACTTCTGACTGTTGGCCAACTGCCTCCTCTCACCTGGTAATGCCTCAGTGATCTGAGGAGTTGGCTAAATGGAGATTTGTTGTTTTTGTCTTGATCATATGGTTTTCAAGTGGCTTTTCATGTATTTGAAGTAGACATTTAAAAATTTATATTTTTTATGCAATTTTACTGTTATTAATGTTCTTAATTCAATTATTCAGTGTTCACATGTTTGATATTTTAAGTGTAAATAAAAAAGAAATAGTAATAAATTCTTGTGTCTTTTGAACATGATTTATTTAATAATAGAATATAATATAATATAATAAATATCACAGGTTCCACTTATATTAATTAATAGCCTTTTGAAAACTTTTACAAATTTTGTTTATAGATACCCAGTAATTAAACTTGAATAATTAGAATATTTCCTGCTTCTTTCACATCCACATTTTAGATGCAGCAAATTTAAATAACGGCCAGCATTTATAGTCTGGGGCTATGCAAGTGCTTTGCAGACAGCAGCACTGTGTGGATACATAATTAAGGTCAGCATAAGGCAGTTGCATTGAATATGAAAAAGCAAAGCAATTTAATCACACCCACTTTATATAAATGTGTAAGTTGTACAAAGGTCATATTTTGTACATGCAAAGTAGTAAATTGTAAATGGTCTGTGCCTTGTCATATCATGGGCAAGAATGTCTGTGCACAGTCACACTGAAAACATTATAGAAAAAATGTGGTCAATACAGCAGCTAAGAACTTTTTTTTAAAGTAAAAGGATCATAACTTTTTCATATAGAGGTATCCTTTGGGGGATACCCGGATGGTTTCATTAAAGAACAGAAAGGAGGTGATAGGACATATTGAAAAAAGAGAGACAAAAAGAGAAGTGAACACCCATGGAAGACATCAAGAAGGTTTGAGATGGAGGACTTGGGAGAGGATGAGCATTATGTTTTTCCAGGCTATAGACCACCCCCTATTTTTCAATTTTTTTTTTTGTAAGAGGTAAGTGCGGGTGGGAAGTAGGGAATTGGGTGAAGGAGATATGGTAAGGGAAGAACACTGAGGAAGTCCCAGATGTGTAGCCAGTCCACAAAGCCTCAAACATGTCCACTCTCATAAGGTGTTACAGTGAAAGACCCCAGTATTGAGGGGGTAGGGGCCTGTTTTGGCACAAACTGGGCAGCGTGTCTTCTACAAATTGAATAAAGGCTTTGATTGTTTGAATTCTCCTGTCCACTACCTCTACCAGTGCATCCTCAACCAACCTCTGAAGCCCACATTCAGTGTGGCTTGACAGGCTGCCACATGCCAGAGTGCCTGCAGGACTGGCAACTCCAATCCGACCCTGTGAGGACATCCTTGGATGGATAGAGGGTGATGTCGCCCTAACATGAGTACTGTTTTTATTTTTAAAAAATGCATGCAATACTCTATGGAATACCTGAGCTGCAAAAATTGAAATGTAACAATTCAAGGAAGTGTGAATTTCCTTTTCTGCAGGACTTTGTCTAATGTATAGCCAATCATTAGTGGACCGGAGTTCCGCCTGTGGTGACCCCTAACCAGGAAAAGCCGAAAGACATTAGTTATAGTAAGTAATACTAAAGTAAAACAGCTTGTTCTCAGAAAACTTACATGCTTGATCATTATTTCAGTAAAGTAACTCCCACTCCCCTCCCCCAACAGGCATTTTAACTTGGGTGTGGTGAGTGTCACATCAGCCATGTTGCATGTGCAGCTAGAAATACTTATGAACAAACAATTAAGCAATTGTTTTTATTTATATTTAATTACCTTTAACATAAACTGCCTTTTGTGTAATATTTATAAAACCCTTACAACTTTTTTCAGCACAATGCTACACAATTCTTTGTATCTGTAACTGCAACTTTTATTTCATAACTGTATTATATGCAGTCAGCACTACTGCAATTTGAATATTACTAATACATTTACATAGTTACCTGTACAGATTATTTGCATGCTCTTCATTGGCATTTACATTTATTACTGCAAACTGTTAACACATAGCACTAGTTTCTGGCTTATCTGGAAAGACAGATGTCTGATTACATAAATGCTAGTCCTTTTTTTATGCATTCCAGAATGTCACCTCAAGTACCTATTTGCTGGTAAAGATATTGGACTGTTGAAGTGCATGTACTCATGTACTTGTGCAGTTTTTTAACACACTTTTTATATTGTACATAAATAAATATATACCTACATATATATATATATATATATATATATATATATATATATATATATATATATATATACAATTTATCTATTTATTTTAACATTTGTTTACCGGGAAAGTCCAACTTAGAATGAGCCAATTTTCAGTGGAGGCCCAGGGAGAAATGCTCCAGATGCATGTCTTTGTAAGATGGAACAAAACTGGGGCACCCGGAGGAAACACGCATGAATGCAGGGAGGACATGCAGACTCTGTACAGAAGGCACCACAGTTGTGAATCGAACTGGAGAACCTCTTGCTGTGAGACGACAACGCAAACCACCGCACCATTGCTCCATCCAAATTGAATATATAGTGAATAAGCAAATATATAGTGACATTTATATATCTATATATATATATATATATATATATATATATATATATATATATATATATATATATATATAGAGAGAGAGAGAGAGAGAAAGTGATAGTTATATATAGTGTGATATATGTGTGTGTGTGTGTGTGTGTGTGTGTGTGTGTGTGTGTGTGTGTGTGTGTGTGTGTGTGTGTATATATATATATATGGATTCATATGAATTAAACAACATCTTAGTATATCGACACCCACTACATCGACACCACTTAACCGAAACGTCAAAACAACGAAAACTAACATAAACGAAACTCACTCAACCGACAATTCTAAACTACATACTAGCACTAAACAACACATACCTGCAAAGTACAATCACTGCCACATAAACACATACACAACTACATACATACTCGCGCTGCTACCTACGATATACACCTCATACACTCCACACCACAACAACAATAACTAAAAAACAAAACGAATCCCCACTCCAAACACCACACACACAACACAAGCAAACCAAAATCCTACCAAAGCAACACTAAACCTGACATACACACCTATCGACAACCCTGACCCAAACCCTAACCCTAAGGTCCGTCACTCTCGCACACTCACCTAACCCGCGCCCTAACCCTAACTCACTTAACCCACCCCTAACCCAAAAGATATCACTACTACACACTTACCTGACCTGAGCCCTAACCCTAACTCACTTAACCCACCCCATCCCCACAGACCGTGAACATCGCACACTTACCTTACTCGCACCCTAACGTCCATCACTACTGCATGCATACACATCCCTTACACATTTCGCTTACCTCCGCGTCGGTGTCGGTTGAATGACTTTCGTTTATTTCAGTTTTCGTTCCTTTGATGTTTCCGCATCGGTGTCAGTTGACTGACTTTCGTTTATTAAAGTTTTCGTTCCTTTGAAGTTTCGGGTAATTGACATCCATGTACTGGCTGTCGATAAAACAACGTGTCGTTTATCTCATAGGAACCCATATATATATATATATATATATATATATATATATATATATATATATATATATATATATATATATATGGATTCCGGTATTCTTGACCTAACCTGGTCAACTCTCTCGGCCAGCTGGTCAGCACTATACATGCAAGTCATCATACTGTGATGGCACTGCTGACTACAGTGGTTTATACCTGTCACAGTTGACAGGTGCTCACTCAACTCCTACCAGATACTGATTATTTTTCATGTACTGTGATGTGTGCACACCTGGATCTACTCCAGGTACAAGTCATGCAGCATACTAAGGTCTCTTTCTCAGACCAGCCTAAAGCACAGCCTTGTACCTTTACAGGTGCTGCCATGATTCAAAGAGCGAGAACCAGAATGAAGAAAATACAGTGAGGGCTGCATTTAATGGGATTAGAACCACTCCCTATTAGGTATGACATCACCTTGACCAAACCCTTTTTTATTAGCATGCTCATTAGACCAGGTATTGATAACACTGGCAGGTTGTCTATAATCTAAATTGCTTTGTCACATGCTTTTTTGTTGTTTGTTTGTTTGAAGGTGGTGGAGAAAGAAATGTATATATTAATGTGAAACATTATTTGTTGTTCTATTTGATATGCATTTGTTAGGGTGTGACATATAGACATGGACTGGCAAAATATAACCTTGAGATTGATTTCAACTTGACATTCAGATGATTCCATTTTTCATTTTCTAAGTATATTCTTATATTGCCTAGTTTAGGCTAAGCAGCACATATGCATAAACAGCTTGGCATCTCTACAGACTCCTGCAAATTTCAGAAACATCCACAGTGCGTCCACGACTGTTTCAGATTTATTTAGGTACTGTGTGACACATGTTCACAATTAACGAAAACCTAGAATATGGCTATGTACTTCGTCACACATTTGCATTGTATTACAGTTCATAGACATGCATATAAATTAGTCTAATTTGCATATTAAACATGTAAATTGACCTGAATTTACACCACAAGGTTGACTCGCCAATAGCAGAGATAGGTGACAAATTTCTTAGGATATCACAGACATCAAAAAGTAAGAAAAAGATTATAAATTAATTAATAATTATTAAGAGGCAAATTAACTGTTCCTGTCATGTTTTAAAAGTCAGTTACAATGCATTTTAAAGCAGAGCATGCATTTAATGATACAATTGCATGACTGATAATAATTATGAAGTGCTTGCAGTTGTAATTGTAATAAGTTAACAATTCATCATTTCAGAAGTTTCAGATAGTACATACATCTAAAAAGTAGTTATTGCAGATGAGAATTTGTACTGTGCAAAAGACAGAAATAAGCATGCAGTGAAAGGGTTATTTTACTACTGTCAGTAAGGGAGGAATACCTGGCAATGGTAGATAGTACTGCAGTTTGATTCTGGAGTAATTACTTTCATAAGTACTGAACAAGTTGAAGTTGTGCAGTTTTAAATCACATTTCTCTTTGTTTGTTTATTTATATATTTTTTTTTTGGTAGCAGGAATAACAAGCCTGTGGTTTATAGTTTAACTGCTGATGTCATCCAGACAGTAGTGTGGCAAGTGTCTGGTAGCACTTTTATTTTTTTTCCTTTTTTTCACCTGTGTAGTACAGATGGAGAATAAGGGATCCGGGCATAGACATGATAACTTTAGCCATTAGGAATATTGTGTACTCATGGCAGCACTTGGGACATATGGCACACTTCCTTTTGGTAAAGGGGAGCCAAGAGAAGCAAAGTATGGAGCCACGTAGTTGTTGAAATCAACGTAGTTGGAGGCAGAAACAGATCATTGGCAGAGTGCAAGAAAAGAGCAAATAATATGGTAGGGCATGCTAGAGCAAGGCCAGGCAGAATGCAGTTCCCATGTCCACTACAGGGGGCCTCTGAATATTATTGAGCTAACACCAGATGATCAGTACCTCCTGTCTGTCCGTAGGGATTACTGTGATACAGAAGATGGTGGAATACGTGGCATGGACATTGTTCCATCAAACCAAAGTTGCAACAACATTTACATTCATCATCTCCTGAAGGTTAGGTAAAGTACACAGCTTTTAATGTTTAAAATTGAATGGTGAAACACAGTGCCGTAATTAAATACATCACAAATAATTATTATTAGGTCAGTCTTGCACATCAGCAGCTAATAAAAATGAAAGCAGACTTCATGGCAAGTTTCCCACTCCACCGCATCCACCCCCAATAAGCATGCTATATGTATGCTGTTGTATTACTATTAGTGTGTTGTAATGATTCCTTTTACAGACTCAGCATCAGAAACAAACAGTTTGAATCTTCCAATGAAAATGGATGAAGTCAGAAGTAGAATGGGTGTTGCTGCTGCTGATGATGTTGTATTTACAAGGCACCCAGCAGAAAGTGTCAGGCAGTTTCCCAGTGTAATGACAGGCTCTCTCACCTCACGATATGTTAGTGACTCTACAGAAAGTGACACTGAATCACAAAGTCAAACGCTTGTGCAGCAGGAACAAACCTGCACCTCTACACCTGTGTTTCCACATGGTGAAGAAGAGTTTGATGATGATGGCAGGCAGTCTGAGTCTACATTTTCCACAGTGAGAACATTACAAAGAGGTGCCATATACAGAAGTTATTTTGGACTACCTCAGGAAACACTTAAGGCATTGACTGCACAATAGGAATTGTGCCATGACATAGTTAGGGTTCAAACCATCTATAATTGGTGAAAGTCTTACAGGGTATATGTGAATATTTCCAACTCTACTTCAAATTGGCAGACAGCAGGGATAAAGCCATGGTACCACTAATGTAGAGCACAGTGGCACACTAGGCATCAATGTCAGCCTTCATTTGTATACTGGTTAGGACATAGCAGAGTCAAGCTGGATTCAGTTTTACGAGGAGAAGGGGATGGGGTATTGTTCAGACATGTGAGGGAGATCACATGATACTAACACTGGCTGTCAAGACAGTAATGTCAGTACTCACAATGAGCAATCATAACCCATTTCTCACATGCCATGCCAATGGTCATCTAATCTTAGGAGAACCTCACATTCCAGATCATGGTCAGGCAGCAGTGTCAGGTCACTGACAGCAAGATCACCTTCCTCCTCTAGATCACACCATCACACTAACTCACTTTACAGTTCTCATGATAGCCCATCCTCCAGATCAGTTGCACCATCACCAGGCCTATCAATAGGAGATGTTTAAGACTCATTTGATCTGGAGCTACCATGACTTACATTCATTGAAAAATATGTTTGTGTAGTGGAAATAAGGTTCAGTTCAGGGTGGGGGCATATGTGAAGTTATTCCCTTGACAGCTGGTACTTTCACCATATTCTGACACTGCAATCTTTTAAATTTCTGTTTTTCAGTTGGATTTTGGGGAGGACAGAAGTCTATGTACATCTGTTAAGTACATAACTTAATGTGCCAAAAAGCAGTGATATATGCATTACCATTCCATATGCTTACAGTTACATAAGAAATCACAGTTGCAATGAGCCAACATTGCAGGTCCACTACATCATACAGAAATAAGCCAACCCAGCACTGAGCAATTCACACAGATAAGAGAGAACCAAAGGAACATCCACTGAAAGTTGATCCAGGTTATGAGAAAGGCACCAAATAGAAAACCTCTTCCATTTGGATAAGTAGGATTCCTAGTACTGGGTATCTGGGCCTCCTGCAACACCCAAAGCATGTTCTCAGAGAAAAGGTGTCTGTATGGAATCAAAATCCTATCATCCACAGAGTCACCTGAGGAGTGGACAAGTGGGGATAGATGTGAGATCCCTTGTCTAGTGTGAGTAGATCCACCCTGTGAGGTAACTTATGATGACTGCCCTTGGTTAAATGCAGAAGAAGAGGGAACCAATTCTGTCTCAGCCAAAAGGGAGTCACCAACAGGATTTTGGGGGCATCCAGTTGAATTTTGAACAGGGCTTTTGGAATGAGTGGAAGGGGAGGGAAATCATAAAGAAACATCCCTTTCCAAGAAAAAGAGAGGGCATCCACCTTCCACACCAGAGGACCTGGGACTCTGGCACAAAACAGGGGAAGCTGTCTTCTAAGAGGGAAGCAAATAGATCTATTTAAGGAGTACCCCACTGCTGGATAATGTCCAGAAACACATCCCTGTGAAGCAGCCATTTGTGGGACTGAGTTAAGGACCTGGTCAGGGTTTCTGCCACAATTGTTTGAGCTGATGGAATGTAACTGCCTGAAAAATCACTTAATACTTGACAGCAAGATCCCATACTAGGGAAGCCAACCAGCAAAGAAGATAAGATCTTGTTTCCCTCTATTTGTTTACATACCACATCACTGAGGTCTTGTCTATAAACACCTTGAGAAGACTGGAAGAAAAATGGATGAAAGGCCTGAAGAGCCAGCCGAAGGGCTCTCATCTCTTTGACACTGATGTGCTCCTTCTGTTGAAGAGGACACAAGACCCCCTCAACCTTTAGGGAGCCAAAAACTGCTCCCCATACCACATGTGAAGCATCTGTGAACAGCTCCTGAGAGGGAAGAGGGGCTTGAATGGGTAGCCCTGAATTTAGAGACAACTGCTGCATCCATCAGTAGAACTCCTTCTTGAGACAAGATAGAAGAAGAACTACAAATTCTAGGGGATGAGAATGCTGAAGCCAAACTGACTTCAGGAACCACTAAAACTTTCTCATGTGAAGTTTGGACAGAGGGTGCATAGGGATGGTGGATACCATGAAACCCAGTGCTCTCAAAAACTAAACTCCCTGGCTGTAATGGAAGTCAAAGTAGGAAGAGTTTGGAAGATGGATATGAAGGTGAAGGGCTTGGGAGGAGGCAGGGATGGCAGCAAAGGCACCAGCTGAATCCTGAAAACCAGAAAAACATGGTTTTGAGAAGGAGTCAGAGCAGACATTTTGAAGTTTATTATAAACCCCAGGCACTGAAGAAGAAAGATGGCAAAATGGAGATTTTGCAACAGGATCTCTGGAGAGGATGCCTGAAACAGCAGGTTGTCCAAGTAGAGAAATACCTGGATCCTCTGAAGCCTGTAAAAAGCAATTGCAGGAGCAAGGCATTTGGTGAATACCACCAGGGCAGTAGAAAGGCCAAAGGGCAAAGCAGAGAACTGAAAATGCCAGGAAGCAACAGAGAAATGCAAAAGCTTCCTGAAAAGGGGTGGATTGGAATACAGAGATAAGCAACCTTGAGATCCAGAGGCACCATGTAAGCATGAGGAAGTAAAAGAGGGAACAAAGATCCAGAGACACCGTGTAAGCATGAGGAAGTAAAAGGGGAACAAAGATCCAGAGGCACTGTGTAAGCATGAGGAAGTAAAAGAGGAACAAAGATCCAGAGGCACCATGTAAGCATGAGAAAGTAAAAGAGGGACAAAGATCCAGAGGCACCGTGTAAGCATGAGGAAGTAAAAGAGGGACAAAGTCCGAAGGGACAACATACAAACAACGGACACCTTCAGAAAAGTGTTTATATGACAGAGGTCTAGAAATGGTCTCCAAGTACCCTTCTTTCTTGGTACTAGAAACATCCTGGAACAATCCTCCCTCCCCTTTGGGATACAGGCACCTATTGAATAGTACCCTGATTCAAAAGGTCCTGAATCACCTCTGGAAAAAAGGAGAGCTGTTCCCGAAGGGGCTGAGGAATACCCATAAGGGGGAGAAGGGGTTTCCATACCATGAAATATCCCTGGCAAATAATGGACAAAACCCATGAATCCTAAGTAATCTGTAGCCAGACAGGAAGAGAGAGTGACAAAGAGAAAGAGGAAAGTTGCTGGGAAAAATAGGATAGTTAAATCTGGTTTATCTGGAAAGAAAGACTTCTGAGGCCCTGACATCTGAAAAGAAGGAGCTTGCCTACCACCCTTTTTTTCTGTAGGAGGAAGGCAAGATTGCCTGTGAATAAAGGTTGGCTTATTGGGGTAGCATCTCTGAAATTTAGGAACAGGAGAAACAAACACATGTTTGAGCTCCTGTAAAGCCTTACCCTTATCCTGAAGAACTTAAACAATTCAGCAGCACCTTCACTAAGCAAGTGTTTATTATCAAAAGAGGCATCCATCACCTTAGCCTTGATATCATCGGGCAAAGGTTGAAGCTGAAGCCAAAAACACCTCCTCATCACTAACCCAAAAGCAGCAGTGCCAGAGAAAGCATCTGCTACATCATAACTACACTTGATGGAATGACAAGCCACTTGGGAGGAAGTCCCAAACAGGGAGAGAGCAGAAGTTTTACCTTCAGAGTCTGGAAGATCAGATATAACCTGACAAGCCTGGGATAGGAGAACCAACACATACCTAGACATATGGGTCTGATAATATACCTCCCTAAAAGCCAAGGTAGCTGAGGTGTAAACCTTCTTACCTATCCTTTCCAAGGTACTGCTGTCTTTATCATAGGGTAGCAATTTTAGTGAAGGAGGCAATTGGGAGAGCTTGTCAGAGGCTACAGACACCACTGAGGGGTCAGCAGCAGGGCACTTGTACAAAACTTTACAGTCCTTAGGCACCCTATAAAACCTATCAGGTTTCTTGGGAGAATAGGGCTAAGAGTCTGCAGATTTAAAGGCATTGGAAAATGCATCCAACAAAGTGGCCAAAAGTTGAAGAACAGCAGAAGGTTTAGGAGAATCCATATGCAGCAACTCATAGTACCTCTAATGAATCTCAGAGACCTGAGCACAATCCCATTTAAAGAACTCCATCATCCTGGAGATTGTGTCCCCGAAAGAAACCTCTTCAAAGGGAGTATTGGGACTGGTAGATTCCTCTTTCTCTGATGCATAGTCCAAAGAAGAAGGGATTTGAGAAGTGTAAGCAAGGGATTCCTCATCAGAATTCAACTCCTCTTCAGAGGAATCCTGTTTCCTGGGTCTTTTAAGGGGAGTAAAAGGCCAAGGGGGAGCTGGAACAGAAACACCCTGAGGAGGTTTCAGTGCTATCAAAGCACTAAACAATTCCTGAAGGAAGGACTGCCACTCACTCAATGGATCCTTAGGGGCAGGAGAAACATGTTTAGACTTCTGTTTCTTCTTTAATGGGATGTCTGCCTTATAAAACCTGAAAGGCTCTGACCCAACACTACATTCAATAATAGTAGTAGGGACTTCATCTCTGATTAAAATCTGAGGAATACCCTAGGCCCCTTGGAAATAATCAACATTGGTTCCCCCTGAACATCCAAAATGGATGTCTGCAAAGCCTCCTTGGATGTGTTTAAAGCCGGATCCATGCTGGCCTCCAACCCAGTTGCAGCAGAGGAATCTGACAATAAAGCCGGGCAAACCTCAGGGCATTCACTCACCTTGGGAGAAACATCCAATGGAGGCTGAACAATGGAATATTCTGGCCTAGGCTTCTTGGCCTTCTTCTTTCCTGATGGCTGTCCCCCAGGTTGGGAAGTTCTCTCCATCTTATCTTTCATGAGAAGTTTAAGTCACTAATTCTCAAGATATAGCACCAAAGAAGACAGTCTACTATGCACATTTTAGGTATAAAAGCCTGACAGACAGAACAGGACGTATGGTCATGTGAGGCACCAAGGCAAAATAGTCACTGTTTGTGGCAGTCTTTATGGAGAATCTGTCTCCCACCCTTCTTGGATGACATGAAACCCCACAAGCAACATAAAGACAAGTAAAAAAGGAACCCCAACAGGACACTTATCTGCAATGGCTCAGTGAAACCAGCAACAGAATGTAGTCATTCAGACCGAGGACCAATACATGGCGTTCAGATTGGTGGCAAAAGTTCTGAGGATGGTACATCCTGACATCATCTTTATGCCCTATGCTATGTAAGGGGCATGTGTGTGACATACGCTGTACCTTAAAGCAATCTAAGCCTCTGGTATACTGGCCAGATTTTGGGATGCCCTAGAGAAGGGATCCTTAATGTTATGAATACTGCAACAGTGAAATGGAAGGACATCTTAACAGACAGTGAGGTGTTTGATACCTAGACTTCAGCACTTATGAATATATAAAGTAAGTCTTTCTCAGCTGGGTTCTACATCTAAGGAATATATATTCCTGGGTTTAACAGATGGTGCTACTAACAGTATATGTGTCATTTAGGAGTAAGGAGAGACGCAAAAATGATATACAGTAATGAGGAATGTACACCTACATGAGTTTAAACACAATAATCCAAATTTGATATAACTTAGACTCTGCAGTGGGGTTAGCAGTGTTCCTTGCTAAAGGCATGTTGTGTTTCTTGTGGAGAACAGCTTGTAATTTTTCCTAAAAAGTGGGAAGAATGTATTCTGTCAGTATGTGTAAAATTATTTATTTACTTTAACAGTATTTAGTAATATGTCAAGAATGCTATTTTTTGCAGTTATATGAGATATGGTAGCTTGTATATGATCTGAAGTTACAATTACTACTCTGCTAGCTTATTTAGACATGGGTTCCATTCATATAATGCGATACCTTGGTGCTAAGACATCATTATCATTTCTGTATTTCACTTTAGATAGGTTTTAATAATGTCTAGTATGTCTGTTTTATAGTACTCTATATAGGTTTCTGGATCTGGAATTTTACTTTGTATATTTCTAGCACTGATGTTATACATTTTTGAAGCAATAAGGTTAGAGTTTGTAGAGTTTAGGTTACAATTGTAGGAAAGTGGAATAGGACTGGATTTGCTATCACACCTGAGAATTAGGTTAATGTACCTGGGTATGTTTGCACTAGGACTAGATTTTATATCACACCTGAGGAGTAGGTTAATGAATGTGGATATATTTTTAATAATGGACGATGTCATGGATTATTGATAATGATTTATTTGTTTTGTTTTTCATTGGTAGAATGGTTTTCTATTTGATTTTTGACCATTTATTGGAGTTGTTATTGAATATTTGAGCACCGACTAGTGTATTAAGATGCATAATACTTGAAGAATGCAAAGCTGTTTCTCTGGTTTGGTGATTTGGGGTATCAGTAGGCAGTGATTAGTGTTAGCAGACGAACAGCAATAGTTTGAGATGTAGGATTATTATTTTAATATTACATTTGGATTGTGGTACCATGATGCATTTACAATGAGATGACAGACTATATTTAGGCAGAGTTTATTTAGTTTATTTATTTATTTTACATTTGTTAACTGGGATAGTCCACTGGACATAGGTCTATTTTCAGTGGAGGCCCGAGGAAAAAAGCTCCACAAGTAAAAAAAAAAAAAACAAAAACAGTACATAGCTTATGACACATTTAGCAAAGTAAAAATTTCAGACAAAAATTACACTCAAACACAATAGTATATACCATATTACAAATTTTGCATGGAAAATAAAGTAAAAAACAGATAGATATAACTCAAGTAAGTAAAATGGACATAACAACACTATTAGTCCAAACAGAGAGATAATACATCACTATTACAGGTTGAAGTATAAGGGAATACTAATATAATTGCTGGAGTGAACAGCTGGATTGATTTGTTAAAGTGTAAACCAGAACAAAGATCTCAAATTACACTATATTTTGTGTATATATACAGTCCTAGGATATTGACCAATTAAAGCATCAAGTATAAGAATTTTCAGGAAAGATTATGAGTGGGGAACATAAAGAAGGAGGGTCTAACCTGATCTAGTACAGGAGCAGAGCCAGTTATTAATGAGATGGGTTTTAAAAGATGTTTTAAACTGTGTGAAGGTAGTGGTAGTAGGTATATGACTGGGTAGTTTTTTCCAGATTTTAGTTACATAATTTCAGAAGAGGGAGTCCCCTGCTGTATTTTATTGCTGGATATTATATGAAAGGTGGTAATTCATGAGGTGACCCTAGTAGGTGTAAAGAGTAGTAATTTGGTTTTAGTAGGGTTTAGGATAAGTTGGATATTGGATAGCCATGATTCAATAGAGAGGAAAGATTCATGTATTAATGTGCGAAGTTCCTATAGAGAGGAAGCTGCACAAATTAACATAGAATCATCTGCATACTGTATGACAGGTTTAACAGAATTAATTGCATAGCTCTCAACCTTTCATCTCTAAAATCAGGAACGCTAGTTCTCATAATGTGGAACACGTGGGCAAAATGTGGAACACGTAATAATGACTTACTAACAACTTTAACTAGGAAGGTCATAGGATGGTTAAAATAAGATGGTTTTACTTGTAGAAAAGATCTTTTAATGAATTAATATGATTTGTTTCTATTAACCATGGATATCAGTTAAAAAACAATCATAACACTAAATTTGTGACAGATTTTTTCAATATGAAACTTTGAAAAGCATCAACTTTTTAAGACACTAAAGGAAGTAAGGTCCTCATAAGGAGGATGACTTGAGAGGCATGGTTAACTATATTTAATGTGCTTACATACTGTTCTGTTACATATTTTAATGCTGGAGAAGACATTTATTGTCGAGTTTATTTTTAATTTTTTCTCTAATGATGTGTTACAAGCAGTATTTATGTTTTGTGAATAGACATGTGGTTAATGGTAATGCCCAGAGTTGCATTGCCTGTTGTACAGCAGTATAGTGTAGCTATTAACACCATAGGGTCCCATTCTGTATGCATGATGTGCAGTGACTGACTGACTTATCAGGACTGAAATGTTCAAGAAATTATTGCTCATTTTAGGTTTGAATGGGACATTGTGTAAGTCTTGCCTGGATTATTGCTCATTTTAGGTTTGAACAGAACATTGTGTAAGTCTTGCCTGGATTAATGCTCATTTTAGGTTTGAATGGGACATTGTGTAAATCTTGCCTGGATTATTGCTCATTTTAGGTTTGAATGGGACGTTGTGTAAGTCTTACCTGGATTATTGCTCATTTTAGGTTTGAATGGGACATTGTGTAAGTCTTGCCTGGATTATTGCTCATTTTAGGTTTGAATGGGACATTGTGTAAGTCTTGCCTGGATTATTGCTCATTTTAGGTTTGAACGGGGGACATTGTATAAGTCTTGCCTGGATTATTGCTCATTTTAGGTTTGAATGGAACATTGTGCAAGTCTTGCCTGGATTATTGCTCATTTTAGGTTTGAATGGGACATTGTGTAAGTCTTGGCTGATGTGTCAGCCACACACAGAATCAATAGCAATGAATGGTCTTCCTATAATAGTGTGGGGGTCCAAGCTATGTATATTTCTGTATGTGCAAGTTACAGACAGCTTTGAAGGACCGAATGTGGGCATTCCGGATAATTCCCAGGGGTCCTCCTTCTCATGTTCCATAATACAGCACTTTTACATGTGGAAGAATGTACATGGTGTTCTAGTACAACAGAAGAGAGAGAGGTAACACTGTGCATGTGTTTTTATTACAGCTCCGGCCTCTCTGAGATACTGGATGTCATAGGTTGCACACATGTAACAACAGAGATACGACAGATTTCACACATGCAAACAGAGCCAGATCATGGTCAAATCCTGCAGCAACCCTCTATTCCCCCCTCACAACAGCCCCCTCCCCAGTCATTCCAGTGCTCCATTACTTGGCTATTTCTCCTCACACTCATACTGTTCAAACCTGACAGTGCGCATACTGTTTTCTTAGTTAATTCTACAATGATTACAGATATTGAAATAAAATAGCAAAAACACTGATAGCCATTTGCTAAACAAACAATACAGTCTCACAATGAAAACAGACTTAGCATGAGCAGTAAACTTCTCGCCCTTGAAACTCAAATTCATTAAAACAGAATTAAAACCAGCATTCGAAGAAAATTCATCTGGTCAGCACAAAATTAAGTTTTCCTTTGGGCTGTTTTCAAACCATAGGTTCTTGCACACATTTTTAGGGCCATGCATACATGTCTGTGTTCTTTGGTTCACTTTCCTGATTGTATTAAATTGTATTCCTTGTATAATGCAGCCCCACTTGTTAGAATGTGTTTTAAATTGGTAGTTTTGAACATTCTTCCAATAAGCAATGAAACAAAATGTATGTACCAATAATGACAAAATTACCAATTTCAAAAAATTTCAACTATAAAAGGCTACTCAAACATTTGTCATTACAATCCACCAATATCAGTCAATAAGCACAATCTCTGCAGAAGTAAAAGTCATCTGAATAATTCCACATTAAAGAGATCTGTAACTAATGGAGAGGTTGCTACTGGCAAGCGACTTTATATTTCAGTGTTTCATCTACAAATTCAGTGCCTGCACCTGCTGGCCTTGAAGAATTAATTGGTAAGCTGGTAATATTGCAATAGAGAATGACTGACAAACTGATATGTTCATAGTTACTAGGCACCTCATACAAAGGAGGACACACTCAGGAGTGCAGAACACTTATCAGGAGTACAGAACCCCTATCCCCCTAATGCACCAAATAATCAGCAACTGAAAGGCACTGCAATATCAGCAATTCTGCTACTAATGCTGCTTTCAAATTCGACAGCACAAAGAGCGGCTGCCATTTAAAAACATTAGCTGCACATTAAAAACAGACTTAGCATGAGCAACAGTAAACCTCTCTTACCTTCAAACTCGCAGTTCCATGAAAATGTACTGAAATTTATAATCCCATGAAAAAGTACCGAAACTCATAATTCCCTGAAAATGTACTGAAACTCAAACTTGCAATTACGTCAGTAGTCTGGTAGTTGGTATAGAGGTTTACGGCTACTGTAACCAAGTTATTGGTTAAGCCTGGTCAAGTTAATTGACTAACCTGCCCCCCCCCCCACACACACACACACACACACACACACACCTACTATTTGTTCTCACATACACACACCTACCTTCTCTTTTCTCACACACACACACACACACACACACACACACACACACACACACACACACACACACACACACACACACACACACACACACACACACACACACACACACACACATATACACAACTAGGGAATTACATACCATACTTCCACACCTTTCAACCTCTTAGCACAAAAGATCTGGATAATGCCTAAAATAATGGGGAATCAACGGTCCAAAAATAGGGACAGATTTTAAATCTCTCTCTTTTTAACATAGAAGTTTGCCAGAATAACAGGATTTGCACTAGCAGGCATTTTCTGGAAGAAATTAAGTCTAATTCTCAAATGTATGACGTTATTTTGTTATTTCAGTCCTCAGTGATTTGCCAGAACCACCCACAAATTTTATGATGAATAAGCCAAAAATATGAGGCAAAAATCTGGACAGTTAAGAGGTATGCATACCGCTCAACTACTTAGTGCAAGAAATCCTGACAAAGCCTAAAATAATGGAGATACAATGGACCAAAAATAGGAATATATTTTAAATATTGCTCTTTTTAACTTAAAAAGTTGCTAGAATAACAGGATTTGTGTTAGCATGCATTTTTCTGAAGGATATGAAGTCAGAAACTTATGTATGTCATTATTCAGTAACTTCAATCCTTTGCAAATTGCCAGAAAACCACAAGTCTTATGAGAAACAGACAAAAACTATGAGGCTAAATCTGTACATTTCAGAGGTACATTAACCGTATACACACCTACCTTCTCTCTTGTCTCACACACACACACACACACACACACACACACACACACACACACACACACACACACGCACACACACACGGGTCTACTTTAGTTGACCGAAACGCCACTTCACTGACACGCAGAAGACCGAGACCAAATGACCGAAAACGAAGGTGATCGACAAGGTGAAATCCCGACAGACGAAAGACCGACATGGCAACGTGTGAGCGCGACTCTGTAAGTGTGAGATAGTGAGGGATTTAGGGTTAGGGAGCGGACAGGTAAGTGTGCAATAGTGAGGGATTTAGGGTTAGGGTGTGAAAGGTGAGTGTGCGGTAGTGTCGGACTTAGGGTTCGGGTAAGGTAAGTGTGTGATAGTGATGGACTGTAGTTTAGGGGCGGGTTAAGTGAGTTAGGGTTAGGATGCGGGTAGAGTGAGTGTGCGATAGTGATGGGCTTTATGTTTTAGGGTGGGTTAAGTGAGTTAGGGTTAGGGTGCAGGTAGGGTAAGTGTGCGATAGTGACGGACTTTAGGTTTAGGGGTGGGTTAAGTGAGTTAGGGTTAGGGTGTGGGTAGGGTAAGTGTGCGGTAGTGTCGGACCTTAGGGTTAGGGTTTGGGTTAAGGTTAGTGGATATGTAATTGTGTGTAATGTGTAGTTTACGTTTTGTGTGTCGGTGTAATGGTGTTCGGTTTTGTGAGTTGTCGGTATTGTGTGTTTTCGGTTGTTTGGTCTCGGTGTTTTACGTGTCGGCGAACTGGCGTTTCGGTCAACTAAAGTAGACCCCCACACACACACACACACACACACACACACACACACACACACACACACACACACACACACACGTTCTATCTTTTCTCACATACACACACCTACCTTCTCTTTTCTCACACACTTACACACTCACTTACACATCCACACACACCTACCTTCTCTTTTCTCACACACTTACACACACACACACACACACACACACACACACACACACACACACACACACACACACACACACCTATCTATCTTTTCTCTGCTCTCACACACACACACATACACCTACCTTCTCTCTGCTCTCACACTGCAACACACACATAGACACACCTACTTTCTCACACAACAATACACATACATACACACACCAACTTTCTCACATAGCAATGCACACACAGAAACACACCTTCTCTCTTATAGAGCAGCACACACACACACACACACACACACACACACACACACACACACACACACACACACACATACTTTATCTACCATATGAACAGAATGGCTAGTATAAATTACATACACATACATATGCATACACATACTTTCTCTCATATACAGAAACAAATGGAACTGCTAGTTTAAATTAGATATAGATGCACACACACACACACACACACACACACACACATGTGCACACATACCTACCTTCTCATAAATGGAACAGGTAGTTTAAATTACGTGCGCGAGTGCAGAATGTGTTTACGTCTGCACTGGCATGTGTGCAATGCACACATGGTTCTCCTTAAAAGAGAAGACACAGTTACCATGATGTCAAGAAGTATTTTTATTTATTTATTTACTTGTTTACTTTTGTTTTAATTATGTTGAAGCCTCCTGGTCAGAGTGGACCCTTCCCCCAGCACGGGGCCCTAGGCGACTGCCTATGTTATCTAGTGCTGGATATGGCTCTGCATGTAACAACACAGATGTCATACATTACACACATGTAACAATACAGGTAGCATCTGGCACCTAGTCACAAGTGTCTGTGAGTTAGAAATGCAAATACTTTATTTTTAAACCAAAAACTATTGTCACTTTAAAATGATGGAAATATTATTCAGTAAAAAAATGAACCAAAGTAACACCAAGTTATATATTATAATTAAAACATTTCATGATGGCCACTAAAGCACTCAAAATACAAAGAACATTTAAAAAATCTTTATAATATACTAAAAAACATTAATGATACTAAACACATAGCTAAAATGTGCAGAAACACAATTCTCTGAATTTCATGTGTGTGTGTGTGTGTGTGTGTGTGTGTGTGTGTGTGTGTGTGTGTGTGTGTGTTTGCTATTTAAAAATGCTTTAAAAATAAGAATATTTGTTCACTAAAGGGGTCTTAACCTCAGAACATACTTAATTGACAATGTGTTCAGTAAAACTATGGAAATGAGTGTCATCTAAGCTAAGCTGTCTGTGCAATTCATGTTTTTTCTAAAATACTGACACTGTAATCAAAACATTGATGTTGATTTGACATTCTTCAACATACCAAAAGTAAATTTTGTTATATTTATCACAAATTACCATTTGTAAAATGCATTATTATTATCCTTGCTATGTAAGAGTGGTACAGGATATGTACGAGGGTAGTGTGACAGCGGTGAGGTCTGAGGTGGGAGTGACAGATGCGTTTAAGGTGGAGGTAGAATTACATCAAGGATCAACTCTGAGCCTTTTCTTATTTGCAATGGTGATGGACAGGTTGACAGATGAGATCAGACAGGAGTCCCCGTGGACTATGATGTTTGCAGATGACATTGTGATCTGCAGTAGAGTAGAGAACAGGTGGAGGAGACCCTGGAGAGGTGGAGATATGCTCTAGAGAGAAGAGGAATGAAGGTCAGCAGGACTAAGACATAATATATGTGTGTGAATGAGAAGGAGGATAGAGGAATGGTGAGGATGCAGGGAGTAGAGGAGGTGAAGGTGGGTGAGTTTAAATACTTGGGATTAACAGTTCAGAGTAATGGTGAGTGTGGAAGAGAGTTGAAGAAGAAAGTAGAGGCAGGATGGAGTGGGTGGAGAAGAGTGTCAGGAGTGATTTGTGACAGACGAGTACCAGTAAGAGTGAAAGGGAAGGTCTACAAGAGGGTAGTTAGACCAGCTAAGTTATATGGGTTGGAGACGGTGGCACTGACAAAAAGGCAGGAGTCAGAGCTTGACGTGGCAGAGTTGAAGAAGTTAAGATCTGCACTGGGTGTGACGAGGATGAACAGGATTAGGAATAAGTATATTAGTGAGTCAGCTCAGGTTTGAAGGTTTGGAGACAAAGCCAGAGAGGCAAGATTACGTTGGTTTGGACATGTGCTGCGGAGGGATGCAGAGTATATATGGGAAAAAGATGCTAAGGATGAAGCTGCCAGGTAACAGGAAAAGAGGAAGGCCTAAGATAAGGTTTATGGATGTGGTGAGAGAGGACATGGAGGTGGTTGGTGTGACAGAGCAAGATGCAGAGGACAGGAAGAAATGGAAACAGTTGATCCACTGTGGCGGCCCCTAACGGGAGCAGCCAAAAGAAGAAGAAGATTATCCTTGCTATTGAAGCCATGATTCTGTTCATGATTGTGCTGTACAGCTTCTGTGTCATCTCACCCACGTAGAAGTCATCACAACCTGAACACATTGCAATATAAACTAACCTGTTTTATTACAACCATTATAGCCCTTTACAGACAGTGTTCTTACCATAGGTATGCTTTGTGGCCTATTACTAGGTGCACTGTATCTGAAACCGTCACCCTTTTGTAACAGTCTTTTAAAGTCGATACACTTTTATTGAGCAAAGGCTGAATTTCTTCCAGCTGCCTCCCAAAAATGTATTTCTTTTAACATTTTTAGCTTTTGCAATATCAAAAGGCTCAACTAATATTAATTTCATATATAATTTCATTTATCATTTTCACCAAATAATCCTTAACCAAAAACATTTCTTTCAAATATGACATTTTTTCTTTAAATTCTTAATCACTTGCGCAACACTCTAGAGAATGCTAAGAATTTCCCTTTAACTAAATTTATTTTCCTATAATTAGGATACTTCTAGCTGTATAAATACTTAGTCTGAAAAATAAATTTTCTTTACATAGCTGGCAAACTTCTGTCATCTAAACTGATGTTAACAGTTAATTTTCTCTTGACAAAGTGCAAAAAAAATAAGAAATGTAGTTCTAGAATTCATCTAAAATAACTGAATCCATACTTTTAAGCCAATAAAGTCACCAATGGAGCATAACTAATAACAATGGAATATCATCTAGACCTATATAAATAATCAATACAATACAGCTGGCCAATAAGTAAAGAAAATTTAACTTTATTATATTTAATAAGCTAGCACCTTGGCTTACACCTTCAATGGTTATAAAAAAGTTTGATACAACCAAGTTTAAATAAGTAAATCAGGTAAGAAACAACCAATCACAAACATTAAATAACTAACTAGAGGTACTGCTAATTTTTTTTTCGCACGATATAGAACATGTGCACTAAAAAGTGTGTACATATATTTTATACTAATAAAAACTAAATATTAAACATTTAGATAGTTAAATATATACATATAAGCAGTAAATAAAAACTTCATAACTATATTAAACATTTCATAATAAATACTTCATTATTCAAGCCAGCCAGTTGGAGGGTACCACAAAAAAATAGGCATGCCTCCCTCCTTAAAAAAAGATATTGATCAGAATTCTGACATATAAACATCACAAAATATTTCAAGAGAGATGGATCTCCACTTTGCTCTTTAAAATCTATAGCCACAGGACTAGTTAAATTAACATTTCTAATGTCTCTAACATGGTCCTGTATACATTTCCTCACCTGCCTGGCTGTCTGCCCTATATAATACTTATCACATGGACATCTCAATCCATACACTACTATTTCATAACAATTCATATTAGCAGAGGCACAGAAATAATGTCCATTAATACAAAGTTCTGATCTAATATCTCTATAGTGGCAAACTGATCAGCTCTTACAATCATCTCCAATTCCCTCATTCTGTGCAAAAACAATATAAATAATAATTATCCTATGATTGTGAGAGAGATTTAATAGCCCTTGTTCCTATTGCTATACTACTTGGGAGTTGAAAAAAAAACTTATCCTGAAACATAAATAAATTGTTTTATAATACTAATTAAAATACAATGCAAACAGATGTACTATCTTTGTTTGTCAACTCAAATTTTGTAGTGCAGTGGTTATCACGTCTGCTTCACACGCAGAAGGTCCTGGGTTCGATCCCCAATGGAGCCATTATGCTAGAGCAAGATAAGAAAATTGGGGTAGGCACGATGAAGAATAACAGATTCGATAACTTCTTATCATTTCAACATCTTCATATTTTGGTGCACATATATACATAGGTTCATAGGTTGGTACTAGGCTATCGGCCCTAGGGCCTATGCAAGCCTAGCCATAAAAATTCCCTGGATATTTTTTCCCACAATATTTACTTCTCTGGACCCCTGTCTAGCAGGGTGACTGACATGATCCCCGGGGTGAATTTCCTATCTCCCATCCAATCATCAAGGTTCCTTTTGAAGATGGCCAATGAGGCGCTCTGCTTGACAAGTATGGGCAGTCTATTCCAGAGTATGGGGAGTCTCTGGGTCAGGAACCTATCCCTCCAGCATGTTTTCTTCATTGTGATGACAAGGTTTAGATCCCTGGAGTATGTGGCTCTCAGGGATTGGGATTTCTTTAAGTGGAGCATGTCCAAAAGCTCAGGTTTGACATGGCCTTGTATGTTAAGCAGAGATGGCCTTTAAGTAGATGATATGCCACAGAGTATAGCTGGAGTTTTTTTAGATGGTCAGCATATGGCATCTGCTTTAGGCCTGTGATTCATTTAGTGAGGTATTTCTGTGACCTTTCCAGCTGTTGCAGATGCCTTTTGAGGTACATACCAAATGGGGCATTATGCTCTATAATGGGTCTAATGAGGGATGAGTACAGTGGGACAATGACCTCCTTTTTTCTGGATGAAAAGCCCTTAGTGATCAGGTGTGCCACATAGAAGGATTTCCTGACTGTTGTGGCGACGTGGTTATCGAAAGTGAGACCACTGTCCACCTGTGTCCCTAAGTCTCTCATCACACATTCGATGTTTAGTGTCCTGCAAACATATATAAATTAAAGCTACAGCTAAACCGTAATTAAATCATAAGGCAAAGGATTCTTATTCAACTAATTAACTGACTTTAAAAAATCAAAAGTGTATTTAATTTAAGAGTCCAAATTTCTTACAAAAGGGCTCAATATTGTACTTAAATATATAGCTAGAGGTATTGTCTTGGACCCTTCCCCTGTATTATCAACTGAATTAAAAAGTGGTTTCCTATTGCTTTTATGAATTCCTGGGATCACCAAAGAAAATCCAGTTCTGGGCTTTGATACCCAAACAAACTTATAAGTATCAGTGCTTAGCGTCCCTTTTAACATATCATCAAATGATGCATCCATTATTCTGTATGCTGCATTAGTGTTTTCCTATTAACTTCTCTGTAACCTTCTTTAGCAGTTCAGAAATTGCTCTGTCATAATCCACACTATTCATAATGACCACAGGCATTCCCTTATTTCCCTTCCTATATTGAATAACAAATGCTGGCAACTCTCTTTAGACAGTTCTTTCTTTTTTATTCATGTTTCAAAAGTAGTATTTTAGCTGGTACACTTAATAATTCTCCTGTCTGTATCATACGCTTTCTCAATAGCCAGTAATGAACTTTGTAATGAGGGATTAAAAGTAATTTTTAAGAAGTACACAAATCTTCACATGCATTTTCACTGACTTTTCCTGTAATAAAAACTGTAAATCGATTTACATGTAAAAAGTTTCATAGTAAGTGAACTATTTGCCACCTCTACACTTCTAGCTGGTGCAAAAGAGAATGTTTTTTTTTTTAATCTAAACTTTCTGTTCAAATGGTATGGTACTCTACCACATAGTTGTTTGATTCGTATCATTAAGTTCTTTAATTTCTGGTGCTGTATCCTTCAGTACTGATGCTTCAGTCATCTGAGGTGTCTTCTGCCTCTTCTGTATCCCCTTCCACTCACCTGACATCCCTCTCAGTTGAAGAAAAGTCATTCTGTTATTGAAGGTCTCTCATTGGTGGAATGGATAATATGAACACCACCCCTCTAATAACACTGTCCAACCTTAGCCTCCATACAAGTTTTGTACTAAGCAAATGAGGAACAGCTACAATCATCCCCCTGCATAAGGAAGGACATTCTACAGACACAGGCAATTACAAACCTCTAAGTCTGACCAACCTCATATGCAAAATCACAGAAAGATTTATCGTGAAACTAATCAATAAGGACATAGGGATACTCCAAACACTGGACCAGTCACTGTTTGGATTTGTCAAGGCCAGGTCATGCTTACACAACCTGCTAGACTCTTTTGAAAAATTCACCAAAGCAATGGAGGAAGGTAAAATGCTATACACCACATACGTTAACTTGGCCAAAGCTTTTGACACAAATCCCAACTCAAGCATACCTGAAAAGCTAAATAAATTCTACAAAACTCATATATCACTTACTGCATTGCCAAATGGCTCACATATAGGATGAAAGAAATTAAAGCTACCTCAAAAAAGAGACCAGTCTCCAGTTGAGTCCCCAAAGATTCTGTGCTGGGACCTGTCTTGTTTGACATCTACTTTTCTGAAGTAAAAGCTTACACCAAAGGGTTCTGGCTAACTAGGTTTGCAGTTGACTGTAGGCTAGGAGCAGTAATTGAATCCCCAAATGACTTAGCCATCCTACAGGAAAGTTTGCCCCAAATAAATAAATGGTGCTGAAGTCATGGATTGAAACCTAATGCCAGAAAATGCATTACTGTATCCTTTGAGATGTTATCTATCCAGAGAGCTACCTTATTGACAATATACCCCTAAGAGTTGACACAGTTGTTCAGGACTGGGGAACATATGTGGACAGTGACCTAAATTTTGACCAATATATGTCCATTGTCATATGAAAATCCTTTTTATATTGTACAGCTTATAAACCAAAGGGATTGCATTTAGATCTAGGGATGCCATTGTCCGCATATACTCAGCCCTCATTAGGCCATTCATTGAGTATAATAACTCCTTTAGCATGTATCTGTCCAGACACATGAAACAACTGGGACACCCACAGGAATACCTTTCTAAAAGAATACAAGACCTAAAGAATGTGTCCTACATGGACCATCTCAAAGCCCTTTCACTATAGTTGGCATCCTATAGAGCCTCTAATAACTGACCCGTGTCTGGCATAAAAGGCATCCTCCAACCCTGTCTGATGGATTTACTGTACATCAGCAAGTAAAATGGCATCATAAATATGCAATCTGGGGATTTAAATCTCTTCGTCAACATCAACAGAATAGTTGGAGGGCAGGTATATCTCAAAGACGATATTGCTGCTCTGGAATGATCTCTCCGTCCATGTAAAGAGTTCATCCCTGTCCATATTCAAATGCAACTGGGATCTATAGATGGGAAACAGAACATTTACCCCTGGAGTACCCCCTCTACTACTAATGGACAGAGCCATCTCATAGATTATTTATCTCTAGCATTGGTCCCCTCAAATTATGTATGGTATGTCCCATTTATTCTCACTAGGGGCAATATATAATTATTGACCATGGTATGGATAAGACGAGTCTAACACCAACTGAGATAGGTTAATTAAAGTACCAAAAGGGAAAGTGGCAAGGCTTAAAAAGGAAGTACCAAAAGGGAAAGTGGCAAGGCTTAAAAAGGAAGTACCAAAAGGGAAAGTGGCAAGGCTTAAAAAGGAAGTACCAAAAGGGAAAGTGGCAAGGCTTAAAAGGAAGTACCAAAGGGAAAGTGGCAAGGCTTAAAAAGGAAGTACCAAAAGGGAAAGTGGCAAGGCTTAAAAAGGAAGTACCAAAAGGGAAAGTGGCAAGGCTTAAAAAGGAAGTACCAAAAGGGAAAGTGGCAAGGCTTAAAAAGGTCCAAGAAAGAAGCTAGACTAGTACTTACCTAAGAACCTTGCTGAAAACTTTTCCGTGTAAAAATATCCAAACAGATGTGTTTTGGATTTTTCTGTTTAAAAATACATATATATATATATATATTTGTATCTGGTTGGCTATTAAAAATAGGGGCTGTGACAGAATTTCTATTGCTCTGATTTTCTCTTGATTTATACTGTTGCTTAAGAATGTTGTAAATGTTTTCTTCATATTCCTTTTTATGTCATTTTTTTATGTTTTTTTACTTACAGTTGTTACAACATGTCTTAATAGGTTGCTAAACAATAATTCATATTTCTAAATGCATTGTTGAAAAATCAATTATTTGTCAAGTAATATTTCAATCTCATTTCTCACAGCTTCTAATATGATATTGTCTGACCAGAATGTCATTGAAATCCAGCTTTGTCTAAGAATTCAACCATTTTTTAAGCTAATGGCTGTTAACATTAATACCGTTGGGAAATGTCAACGTGTGCAAGCCTTTGGGATTCTCACCTTATTCTTTGCCTTCTTCTATGAACACACTGTCCCATACAGAAGACCTATATTTAAATGAACACTCTATTTGTTTTAACAATACATTAACATCAGAGCTGATATCTAGAGTAACAGAGCCTATAATTCCTACAGCTACTTAATCAAATGGACTCACTGGTTTTAAAAATAAACAAATTAAATAAAATAAATAAATAATATTAATAGTAATAATAATCCACACTGTATTCAAATTATCAATATTTGGTGGTGAAATTGAATTTACATTCTTGTCAGTCCTAGCAGTCACTGGAGTTTCTGTTGCAGTTGTCATTTCATGACCAACAAATCCTGTGACTGTTACAGTTATTAACGGTCTCATTTAAAGTTTGAACAATTTGAGAAAGTTGGTACAGTAAAATATGAAAAAATGTGTAGTATTCCTCAATGCACCACTATCTGTGTAGCTGAACTCACATAACCTGAATTAGTGTGATAAAAACAGCAACTATAGCTCAAAGAAAAGTAAAATTCAAGATTAATAAAACTGCCTCTGTTACTTTAGAAGTCTCTTACTATTTCAAAGGGAAGACAGCACTAAACAAAGTGCTTTTGGTTTACAGGTAAATTAGCTGTATCCACATTTCATGGTACTTACGCTTTTATTTTTGTTTTTATCATGCATTTGAGTTCTCATTGTAGCTCTATCTGATCATGTTTTGGTTCATTGATTCATATATACAGCACATATTTCTTATATTTTTTTGTCTTGTTCTTAGTTGTATGTATGTCATTTGTCTTGTTCTTAATAGTTGTATGTATGTCATCTATATAAGTCATACTTGGAGAGTCACTGAAACTGGAGTCAAATTCCTTGTGTGCATGCATACTTGGCCAATAAATGTGATTCTGATTCTGATTCTGATATAAGTACTTGATGCATACAAAAATTCCAAATAGCTAAGTGCTGGCAGGGTGGCTAGCATTAAAGTATACAACTGTATGTCTTGTGTGTCCACATGTAGCAAATGCCTTCACATGTGCATATGCTATTGCAGTTGATGCTGGAATTTCAGTGAAGCTGTGGCTTTTGACACCACTATGGACCCCACAGACAGTGGCTATTCACCAGTGTAATATCACACATACATAAACCTGCAGCATTGGCCTGCTCAAAGCCTCCCTCTGCTGCCTCAACATGTTAGAGGACATTCCAGAATAATCATGCCATAATAAGCATAATATTCCTGTCACATTATATGATTCCAGAATATGTTGGAAAGGATATGGGCAGCTCCAGGGTAATGGTGTGGTCAGACTGGGCACACATGCACAAATGAATGCACACATACAGCTGTCAGGAAAGGAGCATAAACACCTTTTTTCTGATGGCAGAAGAGTAACTACTGGTAGCCATGCAACTACACCCAGACAAAGGAGGACGCAGTACTCTGCAGTGCAGAGGAAGATGTAATGCCTGGTCCAGATGAATGGACCTTGACAAGAACAGTGTCACTGTACTGACAGACTGTAACTGGGTGCATCTGTGTCTTGTGTTCATCACCTCCAGAGCAGATGCCAGTATCAGTGGCCACTTTGCCCCTAGCCTCTACCAGTGCCAACAAAGTGCTGTGTCCTGTGAATACACAACAGACACACAACAGAAAAATGATGGTCACCTGCAGCATGCACAGGAAGAGTGTCCATGCTGCATGTAAAATACAAGCCTAACTTACATCTGCTGCCTACTTGACACGGTTTGACATGTGATATACCTAAAACAATACAGAACCAACAGCTACTGTGGACAGCCAGTGGGGTTTGTGTGCAGTACAACTGTACCAGTCTCTGGTGAAAAGGTACTAATCTGATGCATCATCCAACAAAGTACTTGGGGTGTTGCAACCTGATTGTCAGTATCCACTTCACCAGGGGTGATCCCACAGTGTGTGTCTACCTGCAGGGACACCAAAAATTCCTCCAGCTCTATCACGCTGCTGTCCCCTGATGATTCTCAGATGCTATGGAATATGCAACTACCTTACATGGTATAGCATGTTGATAACATGCTTAAGACACTACTATAAAGTGAGATGGCACACTCCAGTGGCATTTCTGTTATGGCCAGCTGTCTGTCACACTTAGTCATGTAAAGGTTGGTCAACACCCCCTTCCTTGAATAGGTGCTGTTTATGTGTCCAAAGTGCTTGTAGCAGGACATCATTTTCAGAATGTATGAAATTGGGTTGTGCTACAAGTGCTCGAGTACCACAGTCTCAAACCAGGGACTTGAGCATCTTGCAGCTCGTGTGAACTACTGCTCATGCTCGAACTTGAATACGAGTTTGGTCAAGCGGTTGCTGCACCTTACCTAATCACATTATTCATGACTGTGCGAGTTCAGTGCAACAGCCATGAGGAGGGTGTTGAGGGGTGGAACTGTAGATTAAGGCAGTGATTAGGAAGGGATCTGGGTATATGGAGCAGAAGAGGGCTTTTAGGGTTAAGGAGTGGAAGGGGAGTTTTAGGGGTTAGGAACCAAGAAGTTAGGTTTAGAGAAGGGGGTTCGACATTCTAGCGTAAGGGAATAAGGACTCTGATTAGGAAATCGTTTAGAGTTTCAGGATTAGAGTTAGGCCTCTGGTAGAGCTTTAAAGTTTTTACAGAGTCCGGTGCTGAGAGGTCTAAGTAGTTATTAGAGCTCTAAATGCTTGGATTTAGAGCAGTCTCTTTTCCTAGCAGATGACAGCAAGCAAGTATGTCACGAGTTGCTAGCATGTGATTACCTGTAGAAGGACCCCAGAAATTGTCTAGCCTCTGCCATCTAATTCATCCTTTTGACACACAGACATTTGTGAACATATGACACATAGCTATAGATTATTCCGAGTAGCACAACGGCAGCTAGAAACAAAGGGACAACTTATACAGACCACACTATAATCAATAGGATAGTTGTGGCTGTATGCCATATGACAGCTTGTAGAGACAGATAACAGGACTTCATGAAGAAGTCATATACGAATAAGCATGTATAGACTAAGGCAGCCATCCCTGCTGCTGACAGTCAAGGTCAGCTTAATTAACATTAGTGATATAACTCTACTATAGTATATCAGGGGGACATGTGTAGGCTTATGACTCACCACCACAGGCCAGAACATTCACTAGACAGTCCATTATGGCCATTGTAAGAGTGACAGGCATACCCACTGACAGCTTATTCTTATGTTGTGGGTTATCTTGTTACCTGTACCTCCTGAAATATGGGACTCATGCAGGTACATATATTCCTGTTGCAAGCCTTTTGTAATATGAATTCCAGTAGAAGGATGCACATCTTTATGAAGGTAGAAAAACACAACCTACCACACATTTTCAGTTTACAGTATATCTTTAGACTGTCTACAGGTCCAAATTATGTTCTCATTTTTACTAATAATTTTGGCCAAGTACGCATTATAGCTTTCTAAATTTCCATGACTTAGCCTAAAAAATTATGTCTGCCTTTGAAGACTAAGCATGTTGTTATACCTATTTGTGCAGCAGATAAGCAAATGGGGTCAGGGTGAAGCATGCACATATAGCTGGAATGCATAACCTGCCACCTATGGTTGTTCTTGACATCTTATTGCCATAAGCATGTGCTGGAGGACTGGGTAAGCACATAGCTCTTCTCCACCAGTAACCATGCTGCAGAAATCTCAGTGGAAGCATAATTCATAGGCTGTCATCGTCTTCCTTACGAAAGTGACAGAAGTTGGAAGGAAATTTTGGAAAATGGCACCTTTTGTTATTGCCCACCAGACAGCACCTGCATGGTGCATGAAGGACAGCAAGATAACCCTTTCAAGTAGCACCTGTGGATCTCCTATCAAGGTAGATTTAAAAAAGTGAGGTCCTGGTAAGACCTGTCTGAGGAACTGTCCTGTGCCTTAGGCATCACCAAGATGGAGGAACGTGTAGACATCATTCCGATGACCTGTAGTGTAGGAGCTCTCATGGAAAGTGAAAGTCTGAAGAAATGACATTAATGGTATAGAAATCGTTGTTTCTTTTCTTCATTTTATATTGTTTTCTGTTTTATCTTGATGAAAGTTTGAGATTGTTGTTGCTACTGTTAAGTAAATGTCAGGCTCATCTGTGGAATTAGACCTGCTACTGTCTGGATCTGTCATGTCAGGAAAATGTGGTGGTAATGCAGGTCGTGGTGGTACCACTTCATATGGGGGTTTCTGCAGGGCTCTGCTCTGGAGTGAGGTGACATTGTACCACATCACAGTGCGTGCAAACTACCTGCTGTGCCCCCATGTGCACCATATTCACTTCGTACATCTTAACGTATGTGCAGGGGACACACACTCACCCGTTGTCTGTCATGCAACTAATGGAAAATAATTATGAGGTTGCATCTATTGCTTCAGCATCTCACCTTAGAGTTATCAGTTTCTTTTTGTGCCCTTGCAGCATGAGCAGAACATAATAATGTTAGTTGTAGACAAGTGTCAAGAACTGTTAATTTAAAAGTAGAGAGAACAGCAGCAGTTGCAAGAGAAAGTTTATTTTCAATTGAGTTTTCACTGTTTATTACTGTGGCCCAAATGTTTTTTTTTTTTTTGGAAGAGGGAGAGGGTCGTTTGTTCAGAGTTAGCCTGGTAAGGAAAAAGAGCATAGCCAGGAGTTTTTCAGATGATCTTTTAGTTAATCTTAGAAAGTGGGCATGTTCTTATTGAGTCTTAATGGTAGACATAGTGAGTTCCATAATTTGTGGATGTGAATGGAATAAAGGGCTTTCCCTGCTGAGTTATTGGCATTGTGAGTGGATAATAAGGCTTTATTTATTGAGTATAAGCAGGGATGGAGGATACTTTATAGGCAAGAGCATTTGCTAAGTTTAAGTAAATCTTTGGGGGCTGCAACTAGTGAGAAGTGAATGTGGCTAGATAATTCCAGACAGTTGTTTTTTGAGGGTAATGCTGTGATACTCACGATGTGAGAGGTTGCAAGCAAACTTGGCCTGGCATCATTGTTGTGGAGGTTTGGATGGCATAGAAATTTATAAATATATGAGAGGCATAAAGTAGAGTTTGTAGTAGATAAGAGGAAGCTGTAATTTTTCCACTAGGTTTAGTGAAGTACTGATTAGTTCAGTATAATATTACAAGTTTTTGATCCACTGTTTTGATTGGTTCTTGTATATTCAGATCAAACTGTAGATTTTCATCAGCAGTAACACCTAGCAGCTTAGTATGTTGTGTGTGTGTGACCCTTTCAATTTGCTTATTCTTAGAAATTGATTTGGAATTCCATATTGGTGTCAAGGTGAGATTTAGGTATAAAGAGAATCATTTCTTCTTCCTTTTTTTTTTTAAGGATATAGTAGAAGATAGTAGCTGTCTAGCCATATTTAAATGTAAGAGAAGGACGTTTGGGTAACCATTTTGAGTTTAGACAGACTGTCAGCTGCACAGATGACAGCTGAGTCATTTACACACTGAGTGACGTGCATCCATGGAGGCTTTGTAGAGGTCCATTTATGAAGTTATGAAACAGTTGCAGTCCTAAGATAGATCCCAGAGGTACCAGAACAGTAACTGGAAGCCACATTGCAGCTTGGTGTCTGATTACCTTCCCATTTACTCAGTGTAGGTCCAGATGACAAATTTATTCTGTTGGCACCTCCAAAATGACCCTGCTCTGCTGAGGCTGTAGCTGAGGTGCATGAGTGTGATGAGGCAGAAAGTGCGTTACCAGAGTGGTAGTGAGGTTGGTGTCAATTAGCAGGCAGCCCACCTGCTTGGCCTGTGGAGACCCAGCTGCAGCTATGCAGATGGTAGAGTCTGTGATGAAGAAAGTAATGGACAGATATATGGCCCATGTGGAGAGCTTCTTGGAGTAAATAGCAGAGTCTCTTGATTGGCCATTCCCTACCATCAGGTCACCGGGAGAGGGCGTTATCTGTTTATTTATTTTTTTGTTTGTTAATCAGGTGAGTGGACTAGTACAGGACCTTCTTCATCCATTACCTGTTTTTATATGGAAATCAAACCTCTCAACTTCTTAGTGTAAGCAACCTGGACATAGCCATAAATAACAGAGAAAAGTACTGCTCTTATAGAATTAGAAAGTTAATAGAATAACAGGTTTTGCATTAGCATGAATTTTCTGAAGGGTATGAAATCTGAAACTCAAATGTATGTCATTATTTTTTGATATAAACTGCAAATGATTTGCTAGAAAATCAAATATTTTATGTGGGACAGACCAAAAATAAGAGGCAAAAATCTGGACATTCTGCAAAAATCTTGACAGTTGAAAGGCGTGATCAAAATAACAAAGAACAAAAGCCTTTACATAAAACATAAAACAACACTGATTATATATAAATATACCAAGCTACAATGACAACAATGCAAACTGAAACCAAGGTGAAAGTAAACAAGTGTGATCATAAAAGCGGAAATATGTACAAGGTGACTGATGTTATTTGTTTGAGCAAAACCTAACCTTGTGAAAACTTGATGTCAAGCAAGCAAGAAAGGAGTAATCAGTCAACTTGCCCTCACTCCTCTTACTTTACTGCTCACTGAGGTGTTGAGCACTTTGTAATAACTAGCCATATTTCTAACATCACCTATTACCTCTTTTACAGCACACTTGGTCTGCCTGTATCAGCACAGCTTGGGTGCCCTCCCCCAGCAACTACAAAACTGACAAATAGAACCACTGCTATGCTACAGTTATTGCAAGCCAAGAGTAACACCTTTTAAGGATACCCACCAGACAAGTCTGCATAGGTGACTAGATGTTTGCAGTTTCTTGTTATTAGCAGAATCGGTCCTTAATAGTTATGTTTTAAACATTATGACTGGTTGTTTACATTTCTTTTTATAGCATATGTGTTAATTTTACTAGTTATTTTTAAACATTGCTTTGGCTGGTGTGCACACCTGCAAGGGCTGCCCATTCCCACCCCAGGCAACTATAGCTTGGTCTCTTGCCACTAAGTGGCACAACTAATAATATACTACTTGTATCTTTTCTCAACTAAATTTGCCTCCCCATTAGAATTCCTGTAAAGTAAGGCTAGTACCATTTACTTGGTGTATTTTGTCCCCAGATAGATTTGCCTTCCTTTGTTTTACTTACACACCAAGGCCATAAATATAGTGTGCCTGCAACTATCTGCTTACACTCCTACCTTTCTGCCTCTACCTCTTCCTTGCTTTCACTTACCTTATACCTCCAAAGCTTCTGCTTCTCATACTGATTGTTTTTCTTTGCACTCTTCTGTGAGGGAGTGCCAGTCCACTTTGTTTGCCCTCGCTATGCTTGGGCTCACTCTGCTCCTCTACTCTACCCCCATTCCCACCCACCCCTGCATCACTTAGACTTATTCCAGCAGTAACCATTACCCTAACTTCCTTCAATTAAGAATTAGTCTCCGTCTGCCAGTCACACCTCAGTTAACTAATCACACTATTTGTAACACTCCTCCCTGTCCTCACACAACTTAATTGCAACAGACCTTAATCACACTACTTCCACCACACTACACCAATACCCCACTTTCCCCTATATCTTCATCACACCATCCAGGTAACCTACTTTTTAAAGATAATACACACCATCCTCTTTCTTCTGCCCACACTCTATACCCTACTGCTATCTGCATGCTGTCTAACATTCTACACTCACAGAACATGTCTATAGCCCCACACTATATTATACTAATACCATCCACTCCTCACTCTCCTACCTTGCCGTCTCCCCCCAGCTTTACAATCATACACCTATTGCATACTTCCACTTCATGTAGTTGTCAGTAATACCACTAACCACTTCAACAAACACTTTCACATACTATCCAAATTGTCACACAAACATGCATGTGCATTATCACATATTCTCTGTAGTGGTGATATACACCCCAATCCTGGGTCACATACTGCACAACATACCATCATGGTTACCACTCTACCCCTTCCTCATATTAAAACTACAGACCTTCTCATTCTTAACATGAACCTTAGAAGCCTAGTTAACAAGATCACAGACTTTCATGTAGTCATTGCACAATACTCATCATTCTTATAGCAACAGAAATTTGGCTAAAATCCTATATAAGAGACCCAGACATACTCCCACAATGTTATAGCTTACACAGGTTAGACAGGATTGGGAAGAAGGGTGGCGGGGTTGCAACCTTCTCCAAAGATAACCTAAGCATAGACTACCTACCCATCAAATACCCTTATGATAACAACTTTGAAGTTCTGGTAACATGGCTAAGACTCAACTCAAAGAAAAATATTACCATAATAGCCACTTACATACCTCACAAGAATACGTCCACTGCCATTGAGGAACTCATAGCCTGAACAGCCTCCATCCACACTCATGAAACCATTATTACAGGAGACTTCTACTTAGACTGGAGCACTTGCACTGGTGATAACCCCTCTACCTTCATAAATCTACATGGTTTCTCCCAAACTATCCAGTATCCCACATGAATAGATAAACATGGCAAAAGGGAATCTATCTTAGACTGGTCCCTTATCAACAGGACCACCCACAATTATCTCTCTGGATGCCTTCCAAATAATTTAAGTGACCATAGACCTACCTACTTAATCCGTCATCAGCTCAACTCACCCAGAACCATAGTTTACAAAGTTATAAGAAAACCAAAAACTTCTCCAATGAAGCATTCATAGACATGCTCAATAAATACAACTGGACACCACTCCATCTTCTCCAACTTGACCAGGCCATAACATATTTCAATGACACATTTCTAGCTATTCTAAATAGCTTAGCACCAACTTGTGCATGTCGTGTCAAAAATAAGAAATTGCCCTGGATATCAAAAGAAACCATTAAACATTAAAAACTAAGGGACAAAACCTGGTATCAATACCAAAAAAAAAAAGACAATAAAACCCTGCTAGCATACCAGCAGCTCCGCAATCAAACAAAAAAACAGCAACTCAAACTAGACAAAAAAAATGCTCAGGAAAATTGCTTAGAAAAACACTCAGCTGGCAATAGACAACTATTTATTTAAATGCTTTTCATCACTCACAATAGAGAGACTTCTTCAGATAAAAAGTGCAAAAAACAAATGCAAAAAAATCATACAATTTAAATAATCCCTTCATACAGTCATGTGGTACAAGACCCGCCTATGGTTAAAAAAACATCTGTTACATGATCCCTGCTTTCACATACAAAACCCACCATCCCTGAAATTATCCTAACAACACCAACTATTTAATCCTTAATGGTCTATTATAGTTACTTAACAGTTCGACTATTTATAAATCTTTTGACCATAATAACATCAACATGCAAATACATATGTATATACAATAAAATTAAACTTAAAATAAGTTTGTTATTGATAATGTTTTTGTCATTGTCATTATCCAACCAACCATATGTATCTAAACTATACAGGGTTGCTTTTTGTGTTATATTAAACTAATTTAAAAAAAAAACATACTTGAATAACAATCCTTCACATAAATTAAACATTCATCTAAAAGCTAACAATAAAACGGCTTTAGGCTGTGTATTTTGAAATTGAAAAGCCTTAAGATATAAGGGTCGGTGAAGCCTAAAGCTGTTTTGTCATTCTCAAAATTAATTTAATCAAGACTGAGTGCTTTTGTCCAAGAGAATACCAGAACTTCATCAGAATATAATTATGTCAGATAAATCCATATAAATGCATAAAATCATGTGAAAAAAATTACATGATGAATCATTCATATATCACATTTGAAAAACATTGAAAGTACCATTTTACATTTTAAAAATATACAAAACTGTCATATTTAAAATATGTGACATCATAACTCAGCAGAGTGGAGGACAGCCACTGTCATTCCTTTGCACAAAGGTGGAGCATCCACCAATCTGGAAAATTATAGACTCATCATCCTAACTAGCCTGATCTGCAAGGCCATGGAATGGGTTATCATGGACCTCAAAAACAAGGACATTGGCAGCTTCCAAACACTCTACCCCACACAGTTTGGCTTCATCAAGGGGAGGTCACGTCTGTTAAATTTGTTTGACTTCTTTAAGACAGTCATCATAGTCATGGACGAGGGGAAGTCGGTACACAGCACCTACCTTGACCTGGCAAAAGCCTTTGACACTATTCCCCACTCAGGCATAATAAATAAACTCTCTCAACTAGGCATCAATCCTTATGTTACCAGATGGGTAGCAAACTGGCTCACTGATAGAACCCACCTAGCAAAATAGGGGAAGCCACTTCAACCAGGAGACCCATATCGAGCTGAGTACCCCAGAGATCAGTCTTGGGGCCTCTGTTATTTGGGATATACTTTTCTGAGGTGCAGGCCAAAACCAGTGGGCTTTGGTTGACTAAGTTTGCTGATGACTGCAAGCTGGATGCTGTCATCAATTCCCCTAGTGATGTGAACATCTTCCAAGGGGGTCTCACCCAAACAAATGACTGATGCAAGAAGCATGGCTTCAAGATGAATACCAAAAAATGCATCATTATCCCCTTTGGGGAGAGTGACGTCCCCACAAACTATTATATTAATAACAATGTCCTTATCACGCAATGAGTCATGAGGGATGTGGGCATCCAAGTTGATAGCACCTGACATTTGACCTCCATGTTGCTTCCATTGTATGGAAAGCTTTCTGCATGGCCCAAATCATAAGTAAGGGTATCTCATCCAGAGACAAAAAGGTCATAACATCCCTGTATTCTTCCTTTATAAGGCCCATTTCAGAGTACAATTCTCTTTTCAGCATGTACCTCACAAAGCACATGCAGCAGCTGGAGAGACCACAGAGGTTCCTCACCAGGAGAATCCAAGGCCTCAAACAGCTACCCTACACAGACAGGCTAAAAGCCTATGTCCCTCTACTCAGTTTCATACAGACTCCTCAAAGGTGACCTCTGTCTGGCATACAAAGCAATTTCAGACCCCACCTTGATGGGACTGTTGCATATCCGCAAGTCAAGCCACTCGAGTATCCCACATGCATGACCTCAACCTAGTCTGTGACATGAATGGGACTTGTTGGCGGGACAGATTTGGGTTCCAGAGACTCCCCCTTCTGTAGAATACACTCCCTCTCCACATCTAGCAGAGTACCTCATTATCCCTTTTTAAGTGTAACCTAGGTAAATGGATGGGAAACAGAAAATTCACCCCCGAAATTTCACCTGTGTCACTATTGGACAGGGGCATCTGGTGCTGACTTGTCTAAACATGGGCTAAACTCTTGGCTAGGCTTATAAGTCCCTCAGTGCCAATAGCCTAGTAACTTCATATGATCCTATGATTTATTTAAATCACAATTAATTGAAACATTTTCATAAATTACAGATTTATGGGCTGTGCTGAGACTCAACTGCCATGTCAACTCTTGAATTTCTATATGATTTTCTCAGTCCCCTCCACTAAGTATTGGTGGTACTCACTCGAGAATGGAAAAAAAAGTGAGTGTGTTTAGAAAGCACATTACTGTTATCGTTGCAATTAATAGAAAAACATATGCTAATAAATCCTCTCTCTCTCTCTCTCTCTCTCAATAGTCATTTAGTTTTGACATTATAAAATGCCTCAAAGACAAACAGCTTCCAATTTAAATTTTGCTTTTATTTGCACAATGGAAGGAGCCTGCAATACATATGATTATCTGCTATCCTGGCATTATAATATCTGAGCCTTTATGAGTAAATCTGCACTGATTCCATAAACAGTATTATTTTATTGGGCTATACTTGTCTGGGGGGGCAGGACTGTTTGCCTATACAATCTTCTAGTCTATTATTTCCTTCTCACCCAAAGGGAAATCTGAGAGAGTGGCACTAATGATGACAGCTATGTATGTTTATTAGTATAACTAGGTCATTTCCAGAAACAACAGTCCACACGTGGTAAAAGTCAATGCTGGTATTTCATAACCAGCAGAGTCCCACTACTGTGCCATTTGTGAAAAACTCCCTGCAGTTCATATCATCATTAGTTTATAAAAATGATATCCTCCATTATTTGTAACACACTGACCAAAGCAGTTAGTAAGAAGTGTGTGTGGGAGGGGGATTTGTTAATAAATTTCATTGCAACCCACCTAGAAAAGACAACGGTGTGACTGTTTTCTGAAGATGAAATGTCTGCTTTTGCAGATAATGGTACGTGTGTCACTTTAATCAACACTGTAAGCTGTGGTTCTCCTTCACTGACTGTCTGCTACGATTCATGCTATTATGCTAGACAAGCTACAGCTATGTGACCTGTCTCATTTACAGATCTACATCTACATCATCTGCATCCTACAGTGTTGTACCACCTGGCTCAATCTAGCCATGTCCAGCCTCATGAACAGAGCTTCTCCTGTACAATCTGTATGCTATAAATTCCACCACCCAGCTCTATCCACCTATGTTAATTATATCAGGTATGTCTACAAACTCTTTCATATCTTTAACCTCATATCCGGAAATGCCATTTTCTTTGGATACGGAGTGCAGTTTGTAGCATCATAATATATAACCTTGTACCATTGTGTACAAGCCCCATGAATGAAACATCTTTTCCAGGTATGTGATATAGCCTCTGGCATCATGCCATGCGACATGTCTGTAACACCAAGCCATGTGTGCAGTCTGAACCATCATGTCTTGTAACATAGTCTGAACCATCATGCCATGTGACTTAATCTGTACCATTATGGCATGCAACAAAGTCTATGCCATCTTGCTACATTATATAGTCTGTACTTCCATGCCGCATCTACCCATAAGGCAGCAGCAGTAGTTCCTGGATATGAGGTTTCCTTAATGCCTGGGTCTCATATTTCCTACATCTCCATCATTTAATGTTTCTCTTAATAAAAAACACTAAAACGTTTTAAGCACCAGTGGTCCCTGCTAAATTTTGTGTGAATTTCAGTGCCTCCATATTGCTATTACTATCTCTGCTGTAACAGCTGACTTGAACAAGGTCTGACATTTTCATTTAATTCCTATGCTTGCAGCTACAGTTACCCTTCAAGAACTGCAGTACTTGCTATTCCAAATCCTAAAGCTGTAATTTGTATATACATCTGTCTCTTGACTGGGATCTTAATGTTACGATAGGAAGTTTTGATAATTTGTACATAAAGAAAAAGCAGGTAATCCACTGTGAATTAACACCCTCCAAACTCAATAATAATAACTTCAAAAATATAAAACCTGCACTGCCGTGTTTTGTCATTCATACTGACTATTGCATTTTTTGATCATTTTGTGTTTTTATTCTGATATTTAAGTTAAGATAGTCCATGCTGCTGAAGTGAATGAAACATTCCTTTCATTGAGCAACGTCTAACAAAAATTTATTGCATTTCTGTTTAGAGCAAGGTCTGATTCTTCCTCTAAACCAACGATAAAATTGCCTTCTTTTTTAGGAACCTCGGACCTTTATGATCATCATTCTGTATATTTCAAATAATGTATGTGACCATGATATTTCAGACAGCTATTTCCTCCTGCTGAGAAATGCTAGAAAATTTAATCAAGGCTTACCTTAAGAACCACAAGACAGCAAGTGATTAATATATTTACTGTAATAAGAAACCTTTCTGCGTAAAGACATCATGAGGGCTTGGGGTAATTCCAAACTTATGCTGTCTGTACCTACTCTAGGACCACTACTCATGGGTGATGCTACCTAATTCTGATGTAAGACCACTGCTCATGGAATATGCTACATGATTCTGCTGTAGGACCACTGCTCATGGGTGATGCTCTCTGATTCTACTGTAAGACCACTGCTCATGGGAGATGCCACCTGATGCTACTGTTGGACCACTATTCATGAGTGATGCTACTTAAATCTGCTGTAAGATCACTGCTCATGGATGATTTTTTATTTATTTATTTATTTATTTATTTATTTTATGATGCTACCTGATTCTACTGTAGGACCACTGCTCATGGGTGATGCTACCTAATTCTGCTATAGGACTACTTCTCATGGAGGATGCTACCTAATTCTGCTGTAGGACCACTGTTAAAGGATAATGGTACTTAATTCTGCTGTAGGACCACTGCTCATGGGAGATGCTACCTGATTCTACTGTAGGACCAATGCTCATGGGTGATGCTACCTAATTCTGCTGTAGGACCACTGCTCATGGGTGATGCTCTCTGATTCTACTGTAGAACCACTGCTCATGAGTGATGTTACCTAGTTCTGCTGTAGGACCACTGCTCATGGGTGATGCTTTCTGATTGTACTGTAGGACCACTGTTCATGGGAGATGCTACCTGATTCTACTGTAGGACTACTTCTCATGGGTGATGCTACCAGATTCTGCTGTAGGACCACTGCTCATGGGAGATGCTACCTGATTCTACTGTTGGACCATTGCTCAAAGGTGATGCTACCTGATTCTGCTGTAAGACCACTGCTCATGGGTGATGCTACCTAATTCTGCTGTAGGACCTCTGCTCATTGGTGATGCTCTCTGATTGTACTGTAGGACCACTGCTCATGAGAGATGCTACCTGATTCTACTGTAGGACTACTTCTCATGGGGGATGCTACCTAATTCTGCTGTAGGACCACTTCTCATGGGTGATGCTATCCAATTCTGCTGAAGAACCTTTGCTCATAGTCCTCACTACAGAAACTTGCTCTAGGAATAATTCCACATGGATTCTGCCTAAGGCTGTTCTGGGACAAGTGCTATCAACCCCATTCTAGCTCACTGCTTATAAGCAGTAAATCTAGTTGTATCGTATTCCTAATTTTATACTTCTTGTTACCTTCCAAGATACCATATACACTGGGATTCAGTACTAGAACTGTCATGTGCTAGGCAAGTCAGCTGACTGGGTTTTTTCTGGGTGGCATTTTTTTTTTTTTCGCTTAAAGTACTGACTATGTCTCTTGTAAGTGGTAATGTTGTATATCAAAGTTTGGTCAAGTGGGGCTTGCTGTGAATATTGACAATCTGTGTTCTAGCAAGCCTACCACATATTGATAATAAGCACATGTGTAGATATTCTCTTTCCTTAGACTTTTCTTGTAGTGATGATGTCTAATGTCTGTACTTAAACCCTGTACCTGATATTCTAACCTGCAACTATCTTCCAAACTGTTAGCTGATTTAAAAAGAGTTGCATCTTTTTAACACAGGTTACTAAACTCATTTACATTGTCAGCATTACTAACCTTTTTTGTGCTAAAAGCCTGTTTTTGAATATTTATATTTTCAATGTTTTACAGCAAGTAGTGTTGCAACTAACAAGGGTAGCAAAACTTGACACTATTGATTTCATTATCTTTAATTCAAAAGGAAAAAAATACTGCTTGGACATTCATTTTTGCAAACAATTTTACAGTGTGCACACCTGTCCTACTCCCAGACCACCCATATAAAGAATGGCTTCATATAATAGATGTTTTTGCCATGGTTAAGTTAAGACACAAAAGTGAATCAGCTATGCATTGAAACTTTCTATAGTAAAATTGCCCAAAGGGTATAATACAATTCACAATCTTAAATGAATCAGAAGGTAAATCTTACATGGAAGGTACAGTTCATTCTAAAAAACATACACAGTAACAGCTTGTCTTGTTACATATTCCTGACACTTTCATGCAAATGAAAATCATGCAACTCACTTCCCACTTCAGGAGGCACTGAGCTATTTACATGTATGTTCTGTTTTCACCTAGTATATAATAGTATCTATATGTTTAAAGAAATAAACAATTTCAAATAAGTAAAACTGATAAAGTGTTCTTTCAGCTGTGGAAAGGTTACATTACAACAAGACCGCCTGTATAATTTAGTTCCAGCCAGTTTCACAGGCCATTAATTGAATATGTTTATTTTTTCAACTACAGCAAGCCCTGCAAAGAAATTTTGTTAATTCTACTTGCATTCTTAAGGCAGAGTTCAAATGGTCTTGTTCTTAAACAAAAAAACTCCGTCTTTCCCACTGTTAGTCATTCTACAGGGAAATAGTTCCCATGGTCAGTATTTGGCAAACAGCTTTTCCAGCTCTTGCGTGCTTTCCTGTCCAGTCCATTTCAAAACAGTATGAAGCAATTTTCTTTCTATGAGTTTAAAAAGTTGTGCACCAATGTTAAATCATCTTGGCTGCATGTGCAATATTCATTCAGAGTGTATTGCTACTAAGTGGTACAGGAAGCTATTACATTATTTATTTTTTGTATATGAGAATTATCCTTTTTGTTCATTGACAGTTGTTTTTCTGCACGTCCATACCCTGACATAATCAATTGCCTCTTAAGGCATGACATCACTGTCAAGACTGTAATTAACTACAGTGAGTGACGTTCTTGGCACCAGTTTTACTTGTGTGAGGTCTGCAGCAAAAATATAATTCTAAAGGGAAATTCAAAACTTTTTCCCATTAAAGAATTAAAAAACAGCAAAAGAATTAAGGGAAATCAATGTACAAACCAAAAATATGTACGGTTAACTCTGTGTTTCATAATTCATTTGGTTTCAATGAAAATTATTTGTTCAGTGACTGTGTTGACAGCCCACATTTTAATGGTTTTGGAATATATTTATGACAAAAATGTATGCCCCATTTATTTTCTCTTTTTATTCTTAAATGAGATATCGAGCTGTTAGGTTCCTAGTTTCTAAAGAGTCGCTAGGATAAAACATTTTTTATTAGCTTTCCATTTCACTAGCATCTCCCCCAAAGGCATCATTGTGATGTTATGTGCTAAAATGAAAAATAAATGATTTTGTTTTCATAATATTTCCTGAGCTGTTCCAGCATAAGGCAATGCATATGCACATAACCTTAATGGAAGAGCAGATTTGCAATGAAGTAAACTGAAATAGGGTCCAGTGATTTAGGCAAGTCATGGACACACAGACCTTGATGTTTTCAACCCCTCACAAACATACATACTTTAGATTTTGGGTAAGAGTGGATTACAAAAGGGGGAATTCGGGAGGCAGTCTAGGAAGCACAGCTCCTAGGGTCCCATTGGCCACCCACCCAATATACTGCCTGGGCTTCATGTTTAAAAAGCAGCAACAGATCCCAGGAATTTAGTGGTGTTCAATAATGCACTTAACTCATTTTAATTAGTTTATTTCCTTAAGTTAAACTGTTACAAACATTTTAAATAGATAATACAGCTTTTCAACACTGCTGCGAGTATTTGTTAATACTCCATTGGTTGATTCTGTTTGTACTTTCACAGTATATGCATGCGCTATTTGAACCTAATTTTGGTCTTTTGTTGGTGTTGCACATGTGTCTATAGATGCGGCCTGCTGAAATAAATACTTGCGGTGTTGTTTGAGTAGAATCATTACTTGTAATTTGTTTCACTGTCAGAAAATTGTCCTTGTAGGATCATGTGGAAGTGAGACTTAGACACTGCTGTACCCCAAAGCATGTTTTGTTACTGAACTACGGTACTGCCAAAGTTGTATGAACTTCTTAATAGTTTTTTAAATTTCTTTTTTCCTGTAAAAGCTCAGACATATTTTGTCTGTTTTCAGAAGAATGAGCTTGACTTATAGTTCAGATTATGAGGTGTCTCCTCCAATAATGACCAGAGTAGAAAAGTAACAGTATTTATCCGATATTCATTTTCGTTTTAGATGGACAGCCATCAAATTATCCTTCAGCAATCATTACATTGGCACCTCCTTCCACCTACCCTGATCTATACTTTCCCCCGAATTCTCCAAAAATTCAACCTTGCTTGAAATGTGGCAATAACATTTCTCTAAAATGTTCACAGATTACTTTCAAACACATTGTTTTTGCACTAGTTTCTAATCCATCTTTTTCATTAATTTTATTATTCTACATTCTGCATTTGTGCACAATTATTCTTTTCCCACCCTATGCATTTTTGTTTTAGCATCAACATGCCTGCATTCAAGAGTTTAATTTATTGAAATAATGCTTAGTCTGTGTTCATTATGTTACAATAGATCCATTTTTATTGGTATCCAGAGGACACATTCAATGAGATTAGCTTAATTAATACATTAGAATGTGTGTGTGTGTGTGTGTGTGTGTGTGTGTGTGTGTGTGTGTGTGTGTGTGTGTGTGTGTGTGTGTGTGTGTGAGTATGAGCAAGCAAACACTGATGTGCCAAATATCACATTTCTGGCAAAACCAATAGCTTTGTGAAATATAAATAAATTCCAATGCAGGGGTTCTAGAAAATGCTTCAGTGGCCAAAGGCTGGAAGAGAACACTGCAGGGAAGGAATGTAATGAAAGAGAGATACAAAGGCAAGCAGAGAAAGTGCCTTCATATGTAAGCACTCTGCAAGTTGGCACTGCTTTAGTAAGTAAAAATTTTGCTCTTGTGATCATACAAAAGTTAAATGAATGAAGTGCTTTCCATTCATCTTCATGGTCAGATATACATGCAGCCACTCCCGTGACTTCAGATGGTTGGTGGCCATTTGCAAAAGCAGCAGAATAGTATTCAGTGTGTCTTGATAATCGCTTCCCCCTCTGTTTCACTGAACTTGAAATGGATTTAGATTCAAGCAAACAAAACACATTAGCCAAAACTTCAGCTTTACTGTTCTACAAGTTTATACAGACATGTAGCTGGTGCAATTGGCATCCTGGGCAACCCCTCCTCCCATATAGTGTTCCCCTCTATCTGAGTTGTGGAACAAAAAATTAGTTCTTCAGCACCAAGCAAGCAGCTAATATATTTCTATAAAGTAGCTTCTTCTTATCTTTCTTACAGACATTGTAGCAAAGGGCTATACCAGCTTCTTTTTACAGCCACTAAAACACACACAAACACACATGCAAACATACACTCACATGTGCATGTGAACACACACTGCAGCCATGGGGTGGGGGGGTTACCTGGACTGAAAGTCAATCCGTCACTGAAAATGTCTGAGCATTAAGTGTTTTTTAACAAGTCCTGCTTTATATACTTTTGTTTCAAACATCTGCATTTTCTGCAAGACATCAAATTCAAATGTTTAAGGTTAGGTAACAGCTGGAGTATCCACCTGGAAACATTTAATACCTTAAAACAAAAGACAAATACGCCAGTCGAGTACCAGGTTCTAATTTATGAAACAGCAAGCAGAAAACAGAAAGATATAGCATATAGCAATAGTCACTACGGTATGGCACATTACTTACTTAAAAAAGGTATAAAATGACATGCATTACGATGGAATAAGCAAAGTGAATTATTCACGTGTGTGTGTGTGTGTCTGTGTGTGTGTGTGTGTGTGTGTGTGTGTGTGTGTGTGTGTGTGTGTGTGTGTGTGTGTGTGTGTGTGCAGCAGACGTGTGCCTATATATATATATTAACACTGAAAACTTTTTCGGACATGGAGGAACGTAAACCACAGCCAGAACTTAAAGTAGAAAACTTTAATCTCCACTTTTAAAAAGATATATATATGCACATACAAACACACACACACATATATATATATATATATATATAAAAATATAAATATATATGTAGATATACATATAGATATACGTATATTTTATATATATATATATATATATATATATATATATATATATATATATAATTGTTTTTGTGTGTGTATGAGTGTGTGTGTGTGTGTGTGTGTGTGTGTGTGTGTGTGTGTGTGTGTGTGTGTGTGTGTGTGTGTGTGTGCATCTTTATATCAATAGCTATCTTTCTCTATATCCCTCTCTTTCCCTCTCTGTCTGTATCTCCCTCTCTCTCTCCCTCTCTCTCTCTCTCTATATATATATATATATATATATATATATATATATATATATATATATGTATATGTGTGTGTGTAAATATCTATATATATTTATCAATATATATATGTATATATATATATATATATATATATATATATATATATATATGCACACACACACACACACACACACACACACACACACACACACACACACACACACACACACACACACACACACACACACACAATACAGGTGCACTGAAATAAATCGAAATTTCAATTTGCTAGCTCTCAAAACATCAACAAAAAATTATCAAAAAAATAACTGAGAGTACAGTAAACATGGTTTAATAGACAATCCCACAGATCCTCTGCTACTTAAATATGCCAACTCTGAAACTGTACAATACTGGGAAAAGGGCACATACCACAACCCACATATTATACCAATCTCGCATAAAGTCTACATCTTTTCTGTCAACCGTATTAAGCAAGCAGGAAAGCTGTCTAACAAATCAACAGTCAGCTAATCTCCGGGCTCTCTTATATAGCTATATCTATAGATCTATATATCTATATATAGATATGTAGAGATAGATATAGATTTATAAGGATCAATTGCTAATAATCAATCCATGGAAATATCAATGTGCTTTTTGTTGAAACAAGTTGAAAAAAACATGTCAGTATGCTACAGTGCATGATCTGAGGCTAATCCTTGGAAAAGTCACTTAAAAGAGTTTTTTGAAAGGGGGCTTACACTCCTGCACCCCTTAACCCCCCTGCTAATTATATGTACTAACTCCAGAATTGCACAATCCCCAGGGAAAGGGCATATTCCCCTACCCTGGAGGCTATCAATCTCACACAGTCGTCAATCAATGAGGGTTGATAAAACACATGTTGACCATCCAAATTTCTAGGTACTCCGGCCATCCCATTTACATATATCTGCTGCTGTCCATCTTTCCCTCTCTACTGCAAATCTGCAATACTGTATTGTCCACACGTTCACTATTATACCATGTCATCAACTGTATTCCTGTTTGGCTTGCATACTTAAAATCTGTCATCTGTATAACTAGTATTATCTATTTTATTGTATCACCTATTCTGCAAAGTAGTGTTCTGTACCATCACTGCTTGATTTCTGTATTTTGATTGAGTAGCTTTAGCATGTTTTGTTTTTTGGAGCTTTTCTCCCTGGGTCTTTACTGAAAACGAGCTCACCCTATCCCAGTAGACCTCCCAATAAATGCAAATAAATAAATAATAAATAAATAAATTTTATATATATATATATATATATATATATATATATATATATATATATATATATATATATATATGTGGGTCTACTGTACAACTTCAAAAATACACTTCTTGAAATTATACAGCAGACCCTGCGTTCCGCGAAAGTGTACTTACTCGAAAGTGCACTTCCACAAACACTGCTTCTGCAAACGTATTGCACCACAGTGGAGGACAGTAGGAAAACGTTCTGTGTCCTCCACTGTGGTGTGGTAATCATGGACCTTAGGGTTAGGGCACGGGTCATGGTAAGAGGATAGCCCTACTAACTATCCCCTTACCATGACCCGTGCCTTAACCCTAAGGTCCGTGACTACTGCACTAAACTACAGTACGTAGCCTGTTCGCTGAAGCGGGTTTCGCTAAAGTGCACTTTCGAGTAAGAGCACTTTCACGTAACCCAGGGTCTACTGTGTAATTTCAAAGAAGTGTATTTTTGAAGTTATACAGTAGAGCCTATATATATATATATATATATATATATATATATATATATATATATATGTGTGTGTGTGTGTGTGTGTGTGTGTGTGTGTGTGTGTGTGTATGTGTCTGTGCAGATGTGAATGGTTATGTACGTGTTTATATATCATTTTATCTAAAACACAACTTATCTAAACCTGGAAAACTCAAAAAGCAGAATAAATGTTTTTTGCAGGGGGACAATCCCTGGCACCCTCTATATGTTTGGTGGAGCTCACCCTCCATGTGATGGGTGAAGTTCGCCACACTTCCTGACATATATTACTCCTCCACAGTCACATTACAATGGAAGAAAGGGAACAACACTGGAGTTGTTCTGTAAGTTTGCACAATCCAGCACTTTGAAATAAAACAAACTCATACCAGCAGTAGAAAAAAATAATTTTACAGTGCACAAAAACATTTATTCTGTTTGCTAGTTTAAATGAAATAAATTTAGATAAATTGTGTTTTTTAAGTTGAGATTAAATAAGTTGAGTTTTAGATGACATAACATCCATAAATATATCTATGTCTGCATATGTGTGTGTGTGTGTGTGTGTGTGTGTGTGTGTGTGTGTGTGTGTGTGTGTGTGTGTGTGTATATATATATATATATATATATATATATATATATATATATATATATATGTGTGTGTGTGTGTGTATATGGGTCTAATTCTAAATTTTGAAGTTTCAAAACTTCGAATTTCTTATGGTCGTGACCATCAAATTAAAGTTTTGAAACTTCAAAATGTAAACACAAAAAAAAGAACTAAAAACAAAAAAATCTTTTTTTTTTTACATTTTGCAGGGTTCAAGCCACCCAGCACCCCCACACCCCCTGCTAATTAAATGTACCAACTCCAACATTGCACTACAATGAGGAAAATGGTAAATATATTGTTCTGTGCTGTACAGCGATCTCCATTTAAATGTTTCGAAGTTTCAACACTTCAATCTTATTGTCTCGACCATAAGAAATTCAAAGTTTTGAAACTTCGAAATTTAGAAGTAGAGCCAGATATATATACAGATAGAGAGAGAGATGTATAGAAAAAATATATGTGTGTGTGTGTGTGTGTGTGTGTGTGTGTGTGTGTGTGTGTGTGTGTGTGTATATATATATATATATATATATATATATATATATATATATATATATATATGGGTCTACCTGACAACACCGACACATCACTACACCGACAACGAAATCACCGACACCACATAACCGACAGTTCACAAACACGAAACCTCACATGCCCGACACACCATAATACCGACAATCAACAAACAAAACAAATCCCCTGTCCAAAAAGCACACACACAACACAAGCACACCAAAATCCTTACAAACCCACACTAAACCTCACATACACAACTATTTACAACCTTAACCCAAACCCTAACCCTAAGGTCCATCACTATCGCACACTCACCTAACCCGCGCCCTAACCCTAACTCACTTAACCCGCCCCTAACCCAAAGACTATCACTACCGCACACTTACCTAACCCGCGCCCTAACCCTAACTCACTTAACCCACCCCTAACCCAAAGACTGTCACTATCGCACACTCACCTAACCAGCGCCCTAAACCTAACTCACTTAACCCGCCCCTAACCCAAAGACTATCACTACCGCACACTTACCTAACTCGCGCCCTAACCCTAACTCACTTAACCCACCCCTATCCCTACAGACCGTCAATATCGCACACTTACCTTACTCGCACCCTAACGTCCGTCACTACCGCATACTTACACAGCCTTTTCCCATGTCAGTGTTCTCAGCGTCGGTGTTTTCATCCATCGGTCTTCTCAGTTGTCGATCTTCTGGCATCGGTGTTCTCATTGTCGGCGTTCTAAGCTGTCGACGTTCTCAGGTAGACCCATATATATATATATATATATATATATATATATATATATATATATATACATATATAATAAGCGCAACATGGGGTGCAGAGGACTTGTTCCTTGCATAAAATATTGGGCCCAACTCCAAATCACTTGATCTCAGTGTAAGTAACCACCTACTTTTACAGCAGGTGTTTTGGAATTTGGCCCCCAGTGCCCCCTAGATGTTACTCAAGTAAGTCACTCCACTGAGAGCAAATCTTTTAGAAACTGAGCAGACTTGCACAGAGAACAACTCTTTTGGAATCTAGCCCATTATCTTTGTATTTTTTTTTAATTTTGACCATTTCTGGTTGTTTTAATGAATGCCAATGTAGTGTGTCAGCAACGCAGTGAACTAGAATCCTATATCTACATTATTTGTTATATTCTTCACATATTATGCTGCTTTGTACATAAAACTCAGTATGTTATAATTAATTCACTTAAGCCATAACTGATTACTTGGGATATACTTTTGGTTGTAACATTGTGCTTACACTGCAGCTATTCCTGAAATAAGATTGTACTGAATCCGTGAATCATCTCCTTATGCTAATCAACAAATTATATATAAATAAATAACTATATACATACTTTTAAAAATACCATTTATGCATTGTTTTATTTACGAGTCCATGAAGAATTATGCTGTTTGCAAGATGCAAGTCAACAGCTTGCAGATGCTAACAATTTATAAAGAAGTAGAAACATAAGTACTATGCAAGAGCAAATTAAATTTATTCTTAAAAAAACAATAAATGTAACACCCCTGAGTAAACTTGATGGCAAATGAAAATACATCAAATGTACTTCAAATAAAAGCAATTATGAATTAATATTGTAGTTTGGGCTTCTGCTTATTTGCCATTTGCATAGTGCAAAAGATCACAAGTAGAAATCTAGCCGAGCTTAAATCTTGTCTGAAGCACAATTTAATAACACCTGCATAATTGTATGATACCAGTACTTTAACCATATTAGTAATGTGTGTGTGTGTGTGTGTGTGTGTGTGTGTGTGTGTGTGTGTGTGTGTGTGTGTGTGTGTGTGTGTGTGTGTGTGTGTGTGTGTGTGTGTGTGTGTGTGTGTGTGTGTGTGTGTGTGTGTGTGTGTGTGTGTGTGTGTGTATATATATATATTTGGCTGTGTTTTGTTTAACCGTTAATAGTAAAATACTTCTCCTGTCGTCCAGAAACACACTCATGTTGAGAGATGTTTCTACAAAGGGAAATCATAAAAGGTTTTGGGGCATCATAAATCCTTGCTTACAATTCAACGAATAATTTAATTAAATGATACTTCTTATACAGCTTTTCTAAGCTACCATATTTATAACTTAATTTAAAAAAAGTAATGTCTTCAGCATTTGCTAAGTTAAAAAATTCAAGCACTGCAGATGTTTCTTTGTGTTCACTGCAAAGACAGCATACCTTAAGGGCAGCTCCACTTGAGACTGCTTCGGACTTTGCAGTCTTGCATGAAAACACTTATTCCTCAATGTATAATGTTATTCATAACCTAAAGGTAGTTCCTGCTCTAAACCATGGCTCAATTAGACTGTTCTTTTATTCGATCCTAGTTAAACAATTAATACAGACTGCATTATTCATTGTCTAGTACTTCATATAAATTTACTTAGTGGAAATAAAAACGTATTTTTATCCTTTGGTCTCATAAGAAGACATACCTTCCTGTTTTTAAAGTACTCAGGAACAATATAACTGTGTCAAGCTAAAGGTGACACCCTCCACATGCGTCTGCTCAAAGTGAAAATGTTCCATGATTTTATGATCTCTTCTGTTCCATAACAACAAAGGAAGAATTTATTTAGACTAGTTTATTCTTATTCTGGAACCCAGTTTTAATTAGAAGCTTGATTATCTGGCTGTGAACTGATATTAAATGGACGTTTTTGTTTTTTTTTCCTTGTTAAAAGCAAAATCAACCTACAGTGTAATGGAACATATGTCAGTAGGTTTTATTTACTTTCCAATGATTTATTTTATTATAAATTTAGCTCTGGATGAGGATGCATCATGTTAACTATTAAAGAATTCAGTAAAAGAGGCAATGTAATAGCGCTGAAGGGAACTTCATTAAGTAGTCCTTTCATTTCATAGTATAACATCCCTATTCTCCATGCATTTTAGCTGTTGCTTAGTAAGATACAACCTATTTATACTTACATTAGTTTAGTCTAAATTATTTAAATGTATGAATTAATATATTCTGTTGCATGATGACTGGTGTCAGAAGCATGGTCTTAAGCTCAATGCCAAAATGTGTTGTTATCCCCTTTGGGAAAAACCCGGTTCCCATGAATTACCACATCAATGGTAGTCCACTGAACGCAGAAGATGTTATAAGAGATCTGGAAACACAGGTTGACAGGAACTTCTCTTTTGAACACCACATTGCCACTGTGGTCATAAAATCTTTCTATGTGGCATATATCATTACTAAGGGTTTTGCATCCAGGAAGAAAGAGGTCATTGTCTCCCCTCTACTCTTCTCTCGTTAGGCCAGTCATCTAGTACAATGCCTCATTTAGCATGTACCTCACTAGACACCTGCAACAACTGGAGAGCCTGCAAAGGTACCTCACAAAAAGGATCCTAGGCCTTAAACACTTGTCTTATATGGACAGACTCAAAAAAATCCAGCCATTCTCTGCCTCATATCGCCTACTTAGAGGCGATCTCTGCTTGACGTACAAAGCCATGTCTGACCCAGCTCTGTTAGAAATGCTACATCTAAAGAAATCCCAATCCCTCCACACCACACACTCCAGAGACCCCAACCTCATTACTACAATCAACAGAATAAGCTGGAGGGACAGGTTCATAACACAGAGACTGCCCGTGCTATGGAGTAGACTTCCCATACATGTCAAACAGAGCACCTCACTGGCCCTCTTCAACAGAAATCTTGATGAGTGGATGGGAAATAGAAAATTCACCCTGGGGATCACTCCAGTGGCTGTACGCAACAGAGGCACTGGGAAGTAAGGTCACATGGCATGATGCCAGTGTTATCCTATGGGCTAGACTTGTAAAGGCTCCAGGGCCATTAGCCTAGTACACTCCTATGAACCTATGCATATTTTATTTGACTTCTCTAAGTTTGCTGTAACCCAAATACATTTTGTATAATAATGTTTTAGTTGGTTTGTCACTTTAATATTTTGATATAATATTCTAGGTAATGTATGACAAAGCATAATGCTTTAAAATAATAATTCTGCTATTCTTATTAATTCCATCTTATGTGGATTTTTTTAAATCTCATTATAACAAAAATACCACCTAATGCCCAAAGTAAAAAGTCATTAAAATCTGCCCAAATATAGCGTTTGTCTTCTTGTGTAACACAATTCTTTAATATGGGATCAGAAAATCCAGTTATTATACGGGGAGGAAAAATGCGGGACAGTGGTATTGATAACATATAAACACTTTTGCCCATAGAACATGAGAAAGAAAACTGGAGGGTTTACTTCAAATCCTTTTACATCAAGTTGAAACAAGTGTCATCTGAACTCACACAATGCTAACTTACATTTAAATTCAGAGTCCAGAGCAGATGAAAAACTAACCTGATATACTTCAAAGTGTTGCATACCGCTTGGAAGATTCATCATAAGACTTTCTACTGAATATTAATATAATCAGGCAATTCATGTAATACTTTAATTAATTAGTATTTATTAATAAATTATTCATGAGTCATAGGTTTGTAGGTAAGTCCAAACCATTACAAGCCCAGACAATAACACATATTGAAAAGTTCCCACGAGCCTCATGGAGGTCAATACAAGACAGATTGGAGAGAAGATGAACCTGCCTAGCCAATTACCTAGAGGTCTACCTGGAAGGAATCAAGGATGCTGATATGCTTGACTTGTACTAGAAGATTGTTTCTGAAGTGGGGAAATATGTTGGGACATTAATCAATCACACCAATGTAGATCTTATTTAGCTGATAATGAATGTTGAGCTCCTATAACTAGATATTTGAATAAGTGTTTGCTTTGTGAAAGAATAGGAAGTCAAAGAGGGCTGTCTCTGTCAGGGCCTAAAAGACCAAGTATATCATTTCACAGAGGATTCCATAAGAAACTAGATATATACTGTAAATCTGGCCAGATAACTTAGAATTTTTGAAGCCACTGATTTTTTTTCTGGAATCTCTGAATTCTCTGAAGTTGAGTGATATATTTAGATAAATGCATGCTACAATGGGATATTATATGCAAAAATGGTTCCGATAAGATAATAGTATAGAAGAACTGAGACTTCTTTGTTTCTAGAGGAGATCGTAATGAAACAGAATGCTTTCTGATCTACTGTGTAGTCATGATGGTCAAATGATAAGAGATTAATAAGAGTGACTAGATCACTTACAATAGTTTCTGACTGGGGTGATGTTTCACTTATTTGGTATAAGAAAATGTTTTATTGACCAAAATAAACTAGACTATATATTTTTTTCATATTTAATTTAAGATGATTGTCCTTGCACCAATTTTTAACATTCTCTAATTCATGTTGAATAATTGAGACTCAGTTGAAGATTGAATAACACCACACAATTTACAGTTATTTGCAAAGTAAGATAACCATAAGCCAGATGTATTGGCCCAAAATTCTGAAAAAATAGATGCTATATAGGAGATAGCCCAGCAATGAGCCCTGGGGTATACTACTGCTAACTTTTTTGCTTTCAGAAGTGACACCTGCAACCCTCACTAAATGGGTGTACTCAAACAGCCAGCTGTCTGCTGCAAAACATAAATATTTATGTAGTCAGAAAGGCAAAGGGCAGGTCCAGATATGCTGTATGCACTGTGTAACCACTATATATTGTTTATTGATTTTTACTTAGAAATTAATGAGGATAAAGGAGAAGGATCTTCTTTTTCCAAAGATATTGATAAGGATCCAGGGTTAAAAGATTTTAATGTCCAGATTAATGAGGTCTTAGTTATGCTGTATAGCTTTACATATGAAGCTAGCGAGATTACTGTATCTAAAGTCACCAGGGTGTATGTTTGGGCCACCCTTTTGGTAATGTCATTGCAATGGCCATTTTGGCTTTAGAAATGTAACCAGTAAAGAGACTTTAAGAAGTTAAGTAGGGGTTCAGACAGGTCATATTTGGCACAGATAATCAGACATCCTAGCATATTATCTGAACCCATGGATGAGGTTCATAGCTTTAGAGTTGACTGAGAGGACCTGTTCCATAGTTTATAAGGGGTGCAGGACTGGGACTGGAGAAACCATGATATAGCTATTACTGTAGTTTGAGTAAAACTTAAATTCAATTTGTCAGCTAGGATACTTATTTATTTATTTATTTATGTATTTATTCATTTATTTATTTATTTATTTATTTCACTGTATTTTATTTTATTTTATTTCCTTCCCTTTGATGGCTGGGCTGACTTATTCACCCTTTTCAGCTATGACTTGGGCTCATGAAGAACACAGAAAACATACAAACAATGTATTTATAGTTATAAGCACAACATAGCAGTGATGGCACACTTTCAGTAAGAAATACTATAATAAAATTTTAACATTTAACATACAGTAAAGAAAATGTAGACCATTGACTAATATGCAGTAATTACACTATGTTTATGCTAATTTGCATTATTAATGAAGAAACAGTATTAACAATTAGCCCTGAAATATTTGTAAGTAGATTCATTGGTGAGGCACTTATGCATGGATTTTCTGAAGTCTTTGATTGTTTAGAGTACCTTAATTTCTTCCTGCAGATAATTCCAGGTTGCAGGATCCAGGTGAGAAAAATTACCTTGACTGCAGACATGTTGAGAGGTAGAAGGAATGCTTTGAGGAACCTTTGAACCCAGCTGCAATGCCAGGAAAAAATGGTGGGAAGGGGCTCCATTGCCCACCCTTACTCATGATTACTAACCCTACCCCTTCTCCAGTCCCATCCCACACATTACTGTAAGAAACTCCCTTTCCCTAACTGTACCGTTATTCAGATGAAGTTCAGATGAAACCTTCTGGTATTACCATTTTTGTTTTTATATACATTTTTATCTATCTAGCTATACCTAAATATCTCTCTCTCTCTCTCTCTCTGTATATATATATATATATATATATATATATATATATATATATATATATATATATATATATGTGTGTGTGTGTGTGCGGGTATATATATATATATATATATATATATATATATATATATTTATATGTATGGGTCACCTTCATTTGCCCGACAGTTCATTTGCCTGACAGTTCATTTGCCCGACAGTTCATTTGCCCGACAGTTCATTTGCCTGACAGTTCATTTGCCCGACAGTTCATTTGCCTAAGCCGCCTGAAATTCCTGTCGGGCAAATGAGGTTTAGGTCAAATGAAGGTGACCCATATATGTATATATACACATACGTTTATGTATATATTATAGATCTATATATATATGTATAGATATAGATATATAGATGCACTGATCAGGAAAAAGAAAATAATTTGTTCTTCATTTTCAATCAATGCTACTTTAGCAAACTGAATGTTAATTAGTGGCTTTGTCAGCATGCAGTGATTGATGAAAGTGGTGTTGATCTCCATCAGGCTGACAAATGAAGATGCATTTATATATCTAAATATATATATTTGTCATCATCCTTTACCGATTAAGTTCAATAATAAGCTGAAGTTAATAACAACGTTCACTCCCCAGACTCCTTTACATAAAAACAGATTATGTTACACCATCGACTGTTGTTCACAAGTTTGTTATTTGAATAAAATATATTAATGCATCTCTTTGGAAATAAATACAATTACTTTACATTGAAAACAGTTTTAGTTGTGCAAACATTTAATGTCCCAAAAATGAAAGTTAAGAAATCACTTTACTTGTTCTTTATAAGCTTCTAGTTTGGGACCAGACTTCATAAGTTAGTGTACACGTTTCTTGAATTAAGAGTACGAAAACAATTCTCAGAAGTCAGTTTTCACTCACTTGAAAAGAACTTGGCAAAAAAAGAAAAGAAAATGAAAGAGAGAGCCTTCCCATGCAGTTGCCTATGAAAGAGAGAGCCTTCCCATGCAGTTGCCTATGAAAGAGAGAGCCTTCCCGTGCAGTTGCCTATGAAAGAGAGAGCCTTCCCATGCAGTTGCCTATGAAAGAGAGAGCCTTCCCATGCAGTTGCCTAGACTCTTCTTTCATTTCTGAGTGTAGATCCCACAGACTGTGCCATCAGTTTGGTGCTTTCCTCCAGTGTTGAAATACTTCTTTCTCCAGTGTTGAAATCTTTGGATATTTTTGCCTCTGCTCTCAGTTGTCCATATCAACTAGACCTGCTTTAGCCTTCCCTATGCAAAACCAGCCAATATGTAAGACTAGTGAAGCACCTGAGGACTTTGGGCAGCATTGCACCTCTGCTAGGAACCATTTTTGTACGATTTACCCCATTTGTGTATGTGCCCTGTAACACGCTGAGGGTAAGGTCTGCAATTAGCATCAATGCTGAAACACCTGTCATGTTTACAATGTTCTAATGTTTGCAGAATCGTGTCTCTCACCCTCAGGCAGCACCTTGTTGTTGTTTCTGCAGACTCAAAGGAAAGTGACCCATGACAATGTGCCATGGGCGTACCCACTGGTCTCCTCCCTCTCCCAGGATAACCAGGCTCATGCTCCTCTGCCAGCTCCTCAGACACCTGGACCACTAATCATACTGGGATTGGCTAGGCCATTGGCAGAGTTTTATCCCTGTACACCACAACTGATACAGCCATGTCTCGTGGTGCAGCAACCCTCTGCCTTGTGCTGTTAGCCATATGTGTCTTTAGAAATTGGTAAAAAAAAAAACATCTGTCACACTTTACATTATCCGTAGCTGCTGCTTAAAGAGCCACCAGACCTCTTATCACTTATAGTTTATTTCTGAGAATCTAACGTACATGATATCATTATCCTGTTCTACGTTTTTGATAGGCTCATACATATATAATAGGCAATCAGTCTGCAGATTATTATACACCCAGCCAAAAACCAGAAAGTGATCAAAGATGAGAAATAAACCATGTACTTTGTGTCTGTGAGGTAAACATTTTAAACATTATGCCAATCCCTAATTCCCCCAAACCTACCGCTTCAATGTCTGAGAGTGAAAAGCCTTACCTGCAATGTCATGCCATGCATTAAGTTTTATCATGTTAAGAGAAATTGTGGTATTCTGGTTTGAATGACTCAACTTGCAAACACTTTATTTGTAAAGATGAACTATTTTACATCTTGTATTCTTTTGAGGTGAACGTGAAGGCACACACAAAAGCAGAAATTAAACAAAAATATCCACAAGACCTTAAAACTCCAAGCAAAGAGTTATATCTTTGAATATTGTATTAAAACACTTTTAATATAAGTAATAAAGCATTGTTGTTATCTGTTTAAATGCTATTCACATTTAAGAAAGGCAGTGCAGACTGCTGTTTGCCATTTTCAAACTGTTCTAGCCTCCCCATAGGTGCTGCTGGTGCTCTGCTTGCTAGCATGTTAGTGTGTCTCATCTGATGAAGTTATTTGGTGACGAAAACGTATAAGGAATTGTGGAGCGTTTATGTGTTTTGGTGTTATGTCCGTGCTGTGGATTTGATAATAAACTGTTTGTGCTTGAACTATGTGGGCTCCGGTGCTCCTTTTACTTGGTTTACAGTACTATGGTTGGAGCATTGTGCCATTTTCGTATTTTGCTATTTAAACCTTTAACATTTTTAAATCAAGCAACAACAAAGTACTCCCAACAGAGTTAACGCCTCACCACGGAAAATGAAGAAAATAGTAAGTCCAACAACAGCACCACGTATGAGGCGACCAGGCTCACTGGAATTATCCAGAATACTCAAAGGATGTATAAAAGCAAAGATCTTTTATTCACATAAATCCAACAGGTTAGCACTTTCACGTACTGCTTCCTCAGGCCTTAACAACTCAAATGCTGCAGTTGCACTCTTTAAATACTGCAACAGTCAAGGGAGAGCCCTTCACGTAACCATTTAAAGGGAAACAACTTCATTTTCTACCTGCTGCCAGCTAACACAATATAAAACAATAAATATACATACTTTATCCCTGAACATTGCACTAAAAAACTGTCATTATAACAGATATAACAGTACATAAACAAAACCTTAAATGAGACACTACTCATATTGTCATTGGGCATACATTCAAAATTAAAACTATTCTACCTAAAACATTCAGCTCACATATTAGCCATTCTACCTATATATAAAAAATAAATGTAAAATTTCAGAGCAATCAAAGGATATATACATCCTGCAAAACAATTTCTAGACAGAACATAAATGTACATATTTCACTATCCATAAATGTCTTGGAGTCAAAAGGGAGATATGGGCACAAACAATATATCTCATCCTATCTAAAAACCAAAGCTGTGTTCATTTCCAACCTCACTTCTGCATTAAAGCATTATTGTGTTACCCTGATCACATATAATATCACAAATCTATATATATGACAAAGGAACAAAAGGGCTACACACCCCATCAGTGTATTTATAAGGCTAATGTGAAACAACCAAACTCCTAGATCTCAAAATAGGTTTGATAGAGGCTTTCTCATTAAGGCCATAGCCTTTATCAGCTCTCAGCATTACTGTCCAGTTGGTTTCTTTCCTCTCCATATTATTTCTGATGCTAACCTCCCTGATTATGGGCTGCACATAGTCTATGAACATAAATTTAAAGTGATGTTCTTGCCCAAACGCTAGAACATGTTTTGCTAATGCATTTTGCATGTACTTAACTCTAATGGCATATAGATGCTCCCTCATCCTATGCCGGAACAATCTGTCTGTCTTACCGACATAGAATGAGGGGCAACCTTGACACACTGCCAAGTATACTACATGCAAACTATTGCAATTAGCTGAGACCCTGAACCTATACATCTGTCCAGTGTCTGGATGTGTGAACCTGTCAGTAGTCATAACATGTTCACAAAAATTACAGTGGCCACAAGATGTAGTCCCCATACACACACCTAAACCTGGTCTATGGTGTTGTTGACATAACAGCTGTTTAAGATTAAATTTATTTTTGAATCTAAATATCGGAGTCTCCCCTACATCTTCTCTGATGACTGAATCGGTGGTTAGGACACGCCAATGATGGTTGATAATGTCTATGATGGCACCATTGTCCATTGTGTAATACATTGGTATCCTAATACCAGACTGTTTTTCTCTATTGGTTCTAGCATTACTGTTATTACCAGAAAAGTATGGGGCAGCTCTCTCTTATCTGTAGATGTCCATGTCCTTAACACCTACCTTTATCTCTTCCTCCTTGTACCCACGTACTCGCATTCTATCCCTAAACCTATCCAACTCAGATTTAAAGCCAGCATCTGTGGTTTTAAGGAGAGAGATCCTCATCCCTTGACCTTTTATGATATTTTTAAAAATATACTGTGGGTGCATACTCTGTCTATGGAGGAGTGTGTTCTTATAACATTCCTTCCTAAAGACACCAGTATTTATATGCGTGCCCATAACCCTTCCTACATACACATCCAAATATTCCAGCCTATGCGATGAGTACTTCAAAGTAAATCTTAAATATTCAGTCATATTGTTCATCCAACCTATACACTTAGTTCATCTGTGGGTCCATCCCAAATAAGGAACACATCATCCACAAAATGATGATAAAAAGGTACCCACCTCTTCAACCAATTCTTAACAAATAACATGTCTTCCTCCCAAGCAGCTAAGAACATGTTGGCGTAGCTATTGGCACATGAGGTGCCCATACCCACGCCATCACGCTGTATGAAGAACTTCTCCTCAAATGCAAATACATTATGTTCCAGGATAATTTCTAGAAACAAACATAAAATATCTATCTTATGTTCTCCATAATGACTGTGTTTCGTCAGATATTTCTTGATTGATCCAATACCTACATTATTGGGAATAATGGTGAAATACGACTGAACATCTAATGTCAAAAAAAGCATATAAGGTCTCAACTCATACATGCTATTAAACTCATAAAGATCTGCCAAAAACTGCTTAGTATCTCTAAGTATAGTTTTACTACAATTAACTATTGGTCTTAAATGCTTCTCTACATAGAGAGAAAATGGTTCTGTGGACCAACCCCTCCCAGAAACTATTGGTCTCATGGGTGGGTTTACACCATTCTTGTGAATTTTTGGCAGGCCTTGAATAACTGGAATCATTAGGATGTTCAACTTCCAGAAATTTACCCATATCTGGCAATATTAAATGACTGTTAACTAAATCAGTTACTGCCATGTAAACCCCGTACTTGATATTATCAACCTTCTCTTTAGATATAATACTGTAATAATTACTATCACTCAACATATGTAACATGGCTTTGGAATAACCTTCTTTGCCAAGATGACTAAGGGTACCCCCTTGTCCGCAGGCCTTATGAATATACTACTGTCATTCTGCAGCCTCTGTAAAGCAATCCTCTCATGAAAGTTCAGATTGAACCTATTATTTCTTACTTTATGTTCCATTCTACCTTCACTATATAATGCATGTAAATCATCCTCCACTAACTTGAGGAAATCTTCAACCAGTGAATGATTACTAGGCACATAATCACTTGGTTTCCTAAATACGTATTCATGCTCAATGTTACTATTCCCAAAATCATATCTAAGCATAACATTCCTGATGTACATTTTAACATCTATCAATACATCTGTTAATCTATCATGTTTAGTAGGAATGAAGCTCAATCCTTTGTTCAAAACATTCAATTCATGACCATCCAGCTCTCTACTGGATAAATTCCAGACTAAACAATTCACATCTGGTTCCACATTTTCTTGAGTGACTTGTTCGAATCTCTGTCCCCAGATAGCTTCCGCTTCTGTCTCCCTTGACTGACAGAGCGGCTCCTCCTTCCCCCCTTCTCCACAGCTATGGGAAGGGGGAACTGACGAAAAACCACAGTATTACTGTGATTATTGTCTATGGTGTGTCTGTTGCCATTATACATATTCATAGTCATCTTTGGTCGGACTACCAGTTGTTCATTCTCACTAGTAGATTTGCTGTTGCCAGAACCACCAGTTGACCCTGTCTGTGTTGACACTCTCTTCTCCGTGTCAACTGCTCGTTCATCCACAGTAAAACTAGTGGATGTATCTCGTTGGTCTATTCTAACAGTGACATTTCCACTGGTGTCTTCAACAGAAGTTGGTTGTGCAAAATCACCAACAACATTCACATTAACTGGATCAGTCATAATATGGCCCAACTGTGCAATATCAAGGTTTTTATGTCTATTGTCTCTATTCACCCTATGCACCCATTTTTCATCAGAGGTGATTGGTTTTGAGGCTTGATTCAGCCTGGGCCAAGTGAAGACATGACCCTGCTGAAAGTCCTGCACATCTCTGTCTATTTTACCATGCTTCTGCTGCAATAATCGACTTTCCTATACAAGGATACCATCTAGTAGATTGGATAAAGCATGATCTACAGCATCAGCAGAAAAATGTGAATACAAGCTGTGCAGTTGTTCTATAATAGATTCTCATAAATAGTTCTCTTGTGGTCTAAAAACATCTATTACTAGTCTCATATAATTCATGCTCACCTCAGCTTCTGCCATTTGGCTAATAGCTCTGGATACTGTTCACCATACATGGGCATCTTAAGTATACGAAGTCCCCTCGGTATAATACCTCTCCTGAGGCAGACCTCAAAGTGTTGACGTTGTGTAGTCAGTCTTTTAAACTTAAGAGAGTCACCCTCTAACTTCTCTATGGCCACACATAACTGCTCTACATTGTCCAAATCCATGGGTGTTGTTGATACACCACTACCCACTTTGTATGCTATTAGCGGATTGAAGTCATTCCTCATACAAGATGAAAACCTATGCGCTAGGCCTTCGCCTCCAACACGCCAGGCATTCAACTCTTCTGCCACTCATAACATCGCATTGGCACTCACACTGGAGTCCTCTGTCACATCAGCACCTGTCGACCCAGTTGGTCTATATTCCAGTTCAATATCTTCATTTATATTAGCCATGTCTCCGTTGGGAGTACAAAAGAAAAGTATATAAATCAAGCAACAACAAAGTACTCCCAACAGAGTTAACGTCTCACCACGGAAAATAAAGAAAATAGTAAGTCCAACAACAGCACCACGTTATGAGGCGACCAGGCTCACTGGAATTATCCAGAATACTCAAAGGATGTATAAAAGCAAAGATCTTTTATTCACATAAATCCAACAGGTTAGCACTTTCACATACTGATTCCTCAGACCTTAACAACTCAAATGCTGCAGTTGCACTCCTTAAATACTGCAACAGTCAAGGAAGAGCCCTTCACTTAACCATTTAAAGAGAAACAACTTCATTTTCTACCTGCTGCCAGATAACACAATATAAAACAATAAATATACATACTTTATCCCTGAACATTGCACTAAAAAAACGTCATTATAACAGATATAACAATACATAATCAAAACCTTAAATGAGACACTACACATATTGCCATTGAACATAGATTCAAAATTAAAACTATTCTACCTAAAACATTCAGAATAGATCAGCTCACATATTAGCCATTCTACCTATATATAAAAAATAAATGTAAAATTTCAGAGCACTCAAAGGATATATACATCCTACAAAACAATTTCTAGACAGAACATAAATGTACATATGTCAGTATCCATCAATGTCATGGAGTCAAAACGGAGACATGGGCACACACTCAATATATCGAATCCTATCTAAAAACCAAAGCTGCGTTCATTTCCAACCTCACTTCTGCATTAAAGCATTATTGTGTTACCCTGATCACATATAATATCACAAATCTACATATATGACAAAGGAAGTAAAGGGCTAGACACCCCCTCAGTGTATTTATAAGGCTAATGTGAAACAACCAAACTCCTAGATCTCAAAATAAGTTTGATAGAGGCTCTCTCATTAAGGCCACAGCCTTTATCAACTCTCAGCCTTACTATCCAGTTGGTTTCTTTCCTCTCCATATTATTTCTAATGTTACCCTCCCTGATTATGGGCTGCACATAGTCTATGACCATAAATTTAAAGTGATGTTCTTGCCCAAATGCTAGAACATGTTTTGCTAATGCATTTTGCATGTACTAAACTCTAATGGCATATAGATGCTCCCTCATCCTATGCCGGAACAATCTGTCTGTCTTACCAACATAGAATGAGGGGCAACCTTGACACACTGCCAAGTATACTACATGTGAACTATTGCAATTAGTTGACACCCTGAACCTATACATCTGTCCAGTGTCTGGATGTGTGAACCTGTCCGTAGCCATAACATGCTCACAAAAATTACAGTGGCCACAAGATGTAGTCCCCATACACACACCTAAACCTGGTCTATGGTGTTGTTGACATAACAACTGTTTAAGATTAGATTTATTCTTGAATCTAGATATCGGAGTGTCCTCTACAATTTCTCTGATGACCGAATCCATGGTTAGGACATGCCAATGACGGTTGATAATGTCTATGATGGCACCATTGTCCATTGTGTAATACATTGGTATCCTAATACCAGACTGTTTTTCTCTATTGGTTCTAGCATTACTGTTATTACCAGAAAAGTATGGGGCAGCTCTCTCTTGTCTGTAGATGTCCATGTCCTTAAGACCTACCTTTATCTCTTCCTCCTTGTACCCACGTACTTGCAATCTATCCCTAAACCTATCCAACTCAGATTTAAAGTCAGCATCTGTGGTTTTAAGGAGAGAGATCCTCATCCCTTGACCTTTTATGATATTTTTAAAAATATACTGTGGGTGCATACTCTGTCTATGGAGGAGTGTGTTCTTATAACATTCCTTCCTAAAGACACCAGTATTTATATGCGTGCCCATAACCCTTTCTGCATACACATCCAAATATTCCAGCCTATGCGATGAGTACTTCAAAGTAAATCTTAAATATTCAGTCATATTGTTCATCCAACCTATACACTTAGTTAGTTCATCTGTGGGTCCATCCCAAATAAGGAACACATCATCCACAAAACGATGATAAAAATGTACCCATCTCTTGAACCAATTCTCAACAAATAACATGTCTTCCTCCCAAGCAGCTAAGAGCATGTTGGTGTAGCTATTCGCACACGAGGTGCCCATAGCCATGCCATCACGCTGTATGAAGAACTTGTCCTCAAATACAAAAACATTATTTTCCAGGATAATTTCTAGAAACAAACATAAAATATCTATCTTATGTTCTCCATAATCACTGTGCTTCATCAGATATTTCTTGACTGATTCGATACCTACATTATTGGGAATAATGGTGAACAACGACTGAACATCTAATGTCACAAAAAGCATATGAGGTTTCAACTTCCAGAAATTTACCCATATCTGGCAATATTAAATGACTGTTAACTAAATCAGTTACTGTCATGTAAACCCCATACTTGATATTATCAACCTTCTCTTTAGATATAATACTGTAATAATTACTATCACTCAACATATGTAACATGGCTTTGGAGTAACCTTCTTTGCCATGATGACTAAGGGTCCCCCCTTGTCCGCAGGCCTTATGACTATACTACTGTCATTCTGCAGCCTCTGTAAAGCAATCCTCTCATGAAAGTTCAGATTGAACCTATTATTTCTTACTTTATGTTCCATTCTACCTTTACTATATAATGCATGTAAATCATCCTCCACTAACTCGAGAAAAGCTTCAACCAGTGGATGATTACTAGGCACCTAATCACTTGGTTTCCTAAATACGTATTCATGCTCAATGTCACTATTCCCAAAATCATATCTAAGCATAACATTCCTGATGTACATTTTAACATCTATCAATACATCTGTTAATCTATCGTGTTTAGTAGGAATGAAGCTCAATCCTTTGTTCAAAACATTCAATTCATGACCATCCAGCTCTCTACTGGATAAATTCCAGACTAAACAATTCACATCTGGTTCCACATTTTCTTGAGGGACTTGGTCAAATCTCTGTCCCCAGATAGCTGCCGCTTCTGTCTCCCTCGACTGACAGAGCGGCCCCCCCCCCTTCTCCACTGCTATGGGAAGGGGGGAACTGATGAAAAACCACAGTATTACTGTGATTATTGTCTATGGTGTGTCCATTGCCATTATACATATTCATAGTCACCTTTGGTCGGACTACCAGTTGTTCATTCTCACTAGTAGATTTGCTGTTGCCAGAACAACCAGTTGACCCTGTCTGTGTTGACACTCTCTTCTCCGTGTTAACTGCTAGTTCATCCACAGTCAAACTAGTGGATGTATCTCGTTGGTCTATTCTAACAGTCACATTTCCACTGGTGTCTTCAGCAGACGTTGGTTGTGCAAAAACACCAACAACATTCACATTAACTGGATCAGTCATAATATGGCTCAACTGAGCAATATCAAGGTTTTTGTGTCTATTGTCTCTATTCACCCTAGGCACCCATTTTTCTTTAGAGGTGATTGGTTTTGAGGCTTGATTCAGCCTGGGACAAGTGAAGACATGGCCCTGCTGAAAGTCCTGCACATCTCTATCTATTTTACCATGCTTCTGCTGCAATAACCATCTTTCATATACAAATATACCATGTAGCACATTGGATAAAGCATGGTCTACAGAAAAAACGTGAATACAAGCTGTGCTGTTGTTCTATAATGGATTCTCTAAAATCGTTCTCTTGTGGTCTAAAACAATCTATTAATAGTCTCATATAATTCATGCTCACCTCAACATTCAGCTTCTGCCATTTGGCTAATAGCTCCGGATACTGTTCACCATACGTGGGCATCTTAAGTATACAAAGTCCCCTCGGTATAATCCCTCTCTTGAAGCAGACCTCAAAGTGCTGACATTGTGTAGTCAGTCTTTTAAACTTAAGAGAGTCACTCTCTAACTTCTCCATGGCCACAGGTAACTGCTCTGCATTGTCCAAATCCATGGGTGTTGTTGATACACCACTACTCACTTCGTCTGCTATTAGCGGATTGAAGTCATTCCTCATACAAGATGAAAACCTATGCGCTAGGCCTTCGCCTCCAACACGCCAGGCATTCGACTCTTCTTCCACTCGTAACATTGCATTGGCAGTCAAACTGGAGTCCCCTGTCACATCAGCACCTGTCGACCCAGTTGGTCTATATTCCAGTTCAATATCTTCATTTATATTAGCCATGTCTCCGTTGGGAGTACAAAAGAAAAGTATATAAATCAAGCAACAACAAAGTACTCCCAACAGAGTTAATGCCTCACCACGGAAAATGAAGAAATAGTAAGTCCAATAACAGCACCATGTATGAGGCAACCAGGCTCACTTGAATTATCCAGAATACTCAAAGGATGTATAAAAGCAAAAATGTTTTATTCACATAAATCCAACAGGTTAGCGCTTTCACATACTGCTTCCTCAGCCCTTAAAAATTCAAATGCTGCAGTTGCACTCTTTAAATACTGCATCAGTCAAGGGCGAGCCCTTCACTTAACCATTTAAAGGGAAACAACTTCATTTTCTACCTGCTGCCAGATAACACAATGTAAAACAGTAAATATACATACTTTATCCCTGAACATTGACACTAAAAAACTGTCATTATAACAGATATAACAATACATAATCAAAACCTTAAATGAGACACTACTCATATTGAGGGATATATGAGGGAGCATCTATATGCCATTAGAGTTAAGTACATGCAAAATGCATTAGCACAACATGTTCTAGCATTTAGACAAGAGCATCACTTTAGATTTATGGTCATAGACTATATGAAGCCCATAATCAGGGAGGATAACATCAGAAATAATACGGGGAGGAAAGAAACCATCTGGATAGTAAGGCTGAGAGCTGATAAAGGCTATGGCGTTAATGAGAGAGCCTCTATCAAACCTATTTTGAGATCTAGGAGTTTGGTTGTTTCACACATTAGCCTTATAAATACACTGAGGGGGTGTCTTGCACTTTTTTTACCTTTGTCATATATATAGATTTGTGATATTATATCTGATCAGGGTAACACAATAATGCTTTAATGCAGAAGTGAGGTTGGAAATGAACGCAGCTTTGGTTTTTAGATAGGATGATATATATTGAGTTTGTAAGAAACAAAAGGAACCATGTCCAAGGCTCTAGGCAGAAACTTTTAATCCAAATGCATCCAAATTCACCAACTAAGCGCTTTCACCATAACAAATGGCTTCTTCAGAGTGAATTGTTGAATACTTAAATAGTACCACTACTTTTTTCAAATTTACTAGCAAATGGAACAATAATGAGATAGAATTTTTGGATATTAAACTGACCAAATCAGAAAACATTTTACATACCAACATATTTAGGAAGAAGTCTCATAGTAATTCCCTGTCACATTATAATAGTTGTCATCCGCAACATCAAAAAAGAGGAAAAGTAAAAGGCCAGATGGTAAGACTTTCTAGACTAGTGAGTGACGATGACACTTGCAATAAGGAAGTGTATACCTTAATTGGCTTCTTTTTAGAGAGGGGATATCCATTAAAGTTGCTGTTCAAAATCAGAAATGAAGTTTTGGGAAAAAGGAGGAGTAGATATCAACCCATTTTGAGGGATAACAACACAGAAATGGTGGAGAAGGACAACACCTTTGAAGGCAAGACATTAATTTTGAGATATAATTGTCAAACGTCTAGTGTTGTTGAAGTGGTGAACAAAATATGGGATACAATATTTAATGAAACTCTGAGGAATGATTTAGGAAGTTTTCCCAAAATAATATACTCAAGGGGGAAGAACATCAAAGAAATCTTGGAAGGTAACAGGATTATATACCAGTGTTCCAGGATGCATAAGTGTGGAACTTGCAAATTTTGTAGGTTCATTAATGAATGATCTTATGTAGTAGTGACTAATTATTTTAAGACCATTGGGTGCCCTGGTAGGTGCAGTTGCAACACACAGAATTTGGTATATATTGCCACCTGTGTTAGCTGCAATGCATTCTATGTGGGCAAAACTGTCCATAGGTTAAAGGATAGGATTACAGAACATCTGAGGGCCATCAAAAATCATGACATACACAATGCATTGTATATGTATAGCACACACTGTATGGACTTCAAGAAATTTATTTTCTTTGTGATCGCTAGAGTGGGAAGTCTTGAAAGGGGTGGTGATGTCAGGTTGAGGGTGGAATTATTGGAATATAGATGGCAAATAATATTGGATGCTACTACTCCACCAGGCCTGAATGAACACGTCTCTTTAAAGCCTGTTTTGAAGGATAGGGCCAATAGAATTTAGTTTTAACAGGTGAACACCAGGTATTTTCTACACATTTGTTTCATTAAGGTGTTTACAATTTCAACATAAATATTTTTTAAAAACAATTAAAAAAAAAACTTTTCATTAGTATTTTATTTAAATGTTTTTAAGTGTATTTTTGAGAAATATTACTATACATTATAGACAGGATGCTTTTCCAACTATTTTTTGTTAGGGAATGTACAATATATGTCTTCTACTGTGCGTGGACACATTCAGTTGTTCAAACTTAATTATTGTATAATCGCTTAATAATGTTTTTCATTGGATGATTGAATGATTGGTTGAGTATTTAATGTAAGGTATGGATGCTTTTCACTCACTCTGAAGAAGCCATTTGTTATGGTGAAAGCGCTTAGTTGGTGAATTTGGATGCATTTGGATTAAAAGTTTCTGCCTAGAGCCTTGGACATGGTTCCTTTTGTTTCTTACTTGTTTTATACCCAATGGGTATTTTTCTTTTTGTGGTATATATTGAGTTTGTGCCCATATCTCCCTTTTGACTCCATGACATTTATGGATAGTGAAATATGTACATTTATGTTCTGTCTAAAAATTGTTTTCTAGGATGTATATATCCTTTGATTGCTCTGAAATTTTACATTTATTTTTTATATATAGGTAGAATGGCTAATATGTGAGCTGATCTATTCTGAATGTTTTAGATAGAATAGTTCTAATTTTGAATGTATGCTCAATGACAACATGTATATTGTTTCATTTAATGTTTTGTTTATGTACTGTTATATCTGTTATAATGACAGTTTTTAGTGTCAATGTTCAGGGATAAAGTATGTATATTTACTGTTTTATATTGTGTTATCTGGCAGCAGGTAGAAAATGAAGTTGTTTCCCTTTAAATGGTTAAGTGAAGGGCTTGCCCTTGACTATTGCAGTATTTAAAGAGTGCAACTGCAGCATTTTAATTTTTAAGGTCTGAGGAAGCAGTATGTGAAAGCGCTAACCTGTTGGATTTATGTGAATAAAAGATCTTTGCTTTTATACATCCTTTGAGTATTCTGGATAATTCAAGTGAGCCTGGTCACCTCATACGTGGTGCTGTTGTTGGACTTACTATTTTAACATTTTTTCTTTTCTTAAGCTCTTTTTTGCCAGTCTGTTCAATATGTTGTTTCATTTTCTCAGAAACATAAGTGAATGAATCCTACTTACCTTAAAGTCTCTGGGCGTTTTTTATTTTTTTTTTATTCTGCCCTGCGCTGTCTGTTAAGGTCTATTGTTTCTCCCCGTGGATTTTAATTTTATTGGCACACAGCATTCTATTCCTCTTGAATCCCATCAGCTGCCTTTGTATGAACTTCCTGCTGTACTTTATTATCTCGTTCATCCTTTCCTATCTCTACCTAATCCACCCTCCCCCATCTTCAGTTTCACTTCATATAATTCTTGAATGCCCCAGACAGACTAATTTTATATTTATGCTGTTGCATAAAGAATATATTTATTAATGTAGTCACTCCACTATGTCCATATTTTAAATGATTTTTACATTTAATTTATATTTTATGTATTTTCTTTTTGTAAACCACTCTAGGCCACTGGCCCATGACTAGTTACATGAGAGTGCTCTGGAACAGAGCTCTGAACAGAGCAAAACAGTGTGAAGTGAAAGAAAGAAAAATAGCTAAACACAACAAAAAAGTAGAATTTGACAAATACAATTTAAAGACACAATATAGTATATAATCTACCTGAATATTTTTAGGTGTTGAGAGGAATTTATAGTGCCCAGGAAAAAAAAACAGAAGACGGAAGGACAAAGGAAAGACGGGCAAAATGGCTTAGACAGTGGCCAAAGGTCAGGACTGATTGCTTGTCATTGGAACCATGAGGCAGAAATCTCACCACCGAGTCATGATTCTGCTCTTATGATTCAGTAATGATTAATGAGATTTAATATCAGATTAAAATCAGCATCAAAAACAAATGTGCAGTTATGAATAGTGACTTTAAATGCTAAAGATAATGTACAATGTGCAGAGTGTTTTTAGGTATTAATAGTTAATCCACTGACTTAAGCGTTACTTTAATATCATGCAGCAGAGAGAGTTTTAATGATGCCCTGCATGTTGTATAGTATAGCGAATGAATTCATACAGTTTTTTCAATAATGTTGATGCATTAAGATATTAGGAAAGAAATCAGAGGAATGTTTCCTGAAATTGGGAAGTACCTTTTAGGAAAGCTGAAGTAATAGGGAAGAATACATAGATCGGTCCGTTTAGGAAAAATTGAGAAAATAAGAAGATGGAAGAAACACTACTACACTATACGTCAGGATAACAAACATGAAACTGTTTCATTCAACTGGAATAATGCAGTTACAAGAGTGAAGAGGCAAGTGAATGTTAGATGTCTGTGCCGACAGACTAAATGCCATCTGCATGTGTAGCGTTCCCAGAATTCTTGTAATGTGTGTTTAAAAACTGCAGCTTGTTTAAATGTTGATTGCTCTTGTGGAAAGATTTCAACAAAGCAGCAACTGTTTTGTTATGTTGTATGGCATATTTCCTTACTTTTTATTTGATCTGAGAATGTCTAATATCTGACTATAGGAACAGCGCAGGAATAATCCTTTTCAAACGTGGAGCTAGTGGAGGGTATTTGTGGTCTCAAATAGCTTTTTAGACTAACAAGAATTGTGTTGATTTTTTTTCCAGCTCAATCCAACCCAACATTTCAGATGCTGGTACATTTTAGTGTGTACGCTTTGGTGGAGGGGGGGGTCTTATTGGTCTCATGCTGAAGTGGTACCAAAGAAACAGTTGCCATAATGGTTAAGAACACACACAACTTACAAAGTTTGATCCTGACCTCTGGTCAGTGCCCTAAGAATGGAGTTGTGGGTGGCTGCACAGACTCCAGATACTGGCTGTTAAGGAAAGAGTTTTATAGACCAACCATTTTGGGCATCAACTGTGGTTCATAGTTTTCTCTACATATGTGAACATAGATCACAGACTAGACACTGTATCAGGACTAGCCACTCGACTGTGTAAAATTGTTTCTACGTGATTTAATTACATTTGCAAATGTTGCCAAAAATAGGCATAGGTATTTGCAGGTTAAGTGGGTTAAAGACCTTGATCTCTGATCTACACAAGTGGCCTCATGCTAATGGTGGGAAGGGTCTATGTGTCCTTATTGGCCATGGTGTAACTGCTGTTAACCCCAGCAGTCCTGGGTCAGTAAGTTACTGGATGGCTAGTATCCAGTTTTCAAGGGATAGCTCTGTTGAGTGAAAGCTAGATTTATAACCAATAAACCTGTCATGAATTAAGGATTGCTACACTTAGTGTAGGTTCAGTGACAGGATGCAGCTTGCAAGAGGATAACATGATGGTAAGGAAGTGGCTGGACATCCTCTCTATTCAAGAAACAAGATGGATGGGCAATGCAGCACAGTCACTTGGCTTAGGATCTAGAGTCTGCTACTCAGTGGGAGGAATGATGAGAAATGGTATGGGAATTGTGGTGAAGGACAGGCATCAGAAGACAGTGAGGGATGTCATCAGAATTAGTGACAGACTCATGACAATCAGACTCCAGTGTTATGATACGGCAGTGTTTATAATCTCAGCCTATGCTCCACAGCAGGCTTGTGGTAGCAAGTTAAACAGTGCATTCAACAGCAGGATTGTGTTAACAACTTAAACAGCACATTCAACAGCAGGCTTGTGTTAGCAAGTTAAACAGTGCATTCAACAGCAGGACTTTAGCAAATTAAACAGTGCATTCAACAGCAGGACTTTAGCAAGTTAAACAGCGCATTCAACAGCAGGCTTGTGTTAGCAAGTTAAACAGTGCATTCAACAGCAAGACTGTGTTAGCAAGTTAAACAGTGCATTCAACAGCAAGACTGTGTTAGCAAATTAGTGCATTCAACAGCAGGATTGTGTTAGCAAGTTAAATGGTACATTCAGCAGCAGGACTGTATTAAGTTAAACAGTACATTCAACAGCAGGATTGTGTTAACAGCTTAAACAGCACATTCAACAGCAGGCTTGTGTTAGCAAGTTAAACAGCACATTCAACAGCAGGCTTGTGTTAGCAAGTTAAACAGTGCATTCAACAGCAGGCTTGTGTTAGCAAGTTAAACAGTGCATTCAACAGCAGGATTGTGTTAGCAAGTTAAACAGCACATTCAGGCAGCATGAATTGAATGTATGTATTTAGAAAAATACAATGAGATACAGACCTCTCAACTGTCCAGATTTTCACAGAATGTCCAGATTTTTGGCTCATATTTTTGGTCTGTTCCTCATAAAATTTGTGGTTTTCTGGCAAATCACTGGGATGATCTGAGGATTGAAATCACTAAATAATGGCATTCATTTGAGCTTCAGACATCAAGGGGTTAGGAAGGTGGCCTAATGGTTAAGGTGTTTGCCTTACAAACACAAGGTGCAGGGTTTGAGTCTCATAAGGGATAATTGGTTAGGCTTAAAATGACTCACAAGGGCAGTTAGCCTAGTACGAATCTATAAATCCTTTAGAAAATGTATGTTAAACCAAACCCTGTTACCCTAGCAACTTGCTAAGTTTATAAGAGCAATATTTAACATATGTCCCAATTTTTTGGCCTTTGTCCCTCAATTTGTCAGGCTTTGTCCAGATTAGTTGAACTAAGAGGTTGAGAGGTATGATGAGATATGAGGACTGCCTTGTTCTACATGCATTGAGCAACAGGAATAAAGAAGTCCCATTTTAGACTTCTGTTTGGTAAATGGCTTAATGGTGACCAACACAATGTTCAGCAAGAGAGAGTCACAAGATCACTTACAAGAATGACCAACATGCAACTCAGGTAGACATCCTCTTAGTAAAGAAAGGTCACTGTGGTAGAATTAACAATAGCAAAGTTATTCACAGTAAAACAGTCAGCCCACTGCATAAATCACTGTTTGCCATAGTCATTAGTAGGCAGTGGTCAGAGAAGGCTATAAGCTCAGCAGAGACTATGCTGAAGGCCTGAAAGTTGACTGGAGAAAAAGTTCAAAAGTTTAAGGAAATATTGAGAGCTCTAGCATCTTAGGAAACAGAGGAAATAGGTGGAATTGAACAAGAATGGCAGTGTCTCAAAACAGCATGTGTGAGGATTACAGAATAGATATGTAGTCAGATCAGATATGGAAATAAGTTACACAAGGAAAGCTGATGGTGGAATGCAAAGTATAGGAAGTTATCTAAACAAAGAAGGAATACAAGAAAATGTAGGAAATAGAAAAGACAGACTTGGCTAAGAAGGATAATGGTTGGCTAACAAAGAGGGTCACAGAGCAGATGCTACAACAAAGAACAAGGTACCAGAGGCACTCTGCCAGTTTCTGGGATGTGACTGAGCAGATGGCACAAAGAAAATGTATCAGTTTGCAAGGCAAAAAAAAGAAAGATAAACTAGATAATCTTCAGATGTCATTCATATGGGATACCAACGGCAATGTGTTCACTAGTCCAGAGAACAACAAAGGCAGATGGAAGGAGTACTTCCAGCAGCTTCTGAATGAAGAAACCCCACAGAAGATATACAGCCCCAGGAACAGCCTATAATGAAAGCAGAAGAAGAGCCCACCTTACAGGTAAGAAAATCACCAGGGAAAATTAAGTCAGGAAAGCAACAGACTCAGATAAAGCACACCTGACATGATGATGAACTTGAGTGAGTTATGGGAAAAAGGTTCCTGAGGGTTATCATGGCAGTACAGAGGAGAGCTATATCCTAGATGACCGGAGAATAAGCATTCTGTTGCCAGGGTATAAATACAAAAGGGATATTCACAATTGTGGGCAGTGTAGAGGTATCAAACTCCTATCACACTGTATGAAAGTGTTGGATCGAGTGAGTAATGAAGAAATATGCAAAGTAGTTGAAGAAAGATAGGAGATGAGCAATTTGGATTCAGATTAGGATGCAGCATAAATGGTCTAAAGTTTGCAGCGGGACAGATAGTTGAGAAGAAACTAGAGATGAGGAAAGAGTCCAACTGGGCATTCCCACACTTAGAGAAAGCATATGACTAGGTCCCAGCTAATTTGGACAGTGTTGTAATGGTTCAAAGTCCAGAATACACTGGCAGAATTAGTGCAGGCTATGTACAATTTTCCAATGGCACAAGTACAAACAACATTCAGACTCACAGAAGGGTTCCCAGTAGGAGTGGATGTGCATCAGGGTTGAACTCTGAGCCCAATGCTATTCATACTGATGATGGACTACATCAGCAAACAGGTCAGAAAGGGAATATCAACAAAGCTGCTGTATGGAGATGATGTGTCATAACAGTCTAGCTCTGAAGAACTTCAGCACATGATAGACAAATGGAATTTAAAACTGAAGATACGTGGGATGAAACTAAGTACAAACAAGACAGTTGTCATGGCAGCAAACGAGGAAAAGAAGACCCTGTAAATTGAGATGGTGGAGAAAATAGTGGAATGGGTTAACAGCTTCAAGTATCTGGCAGTGGTAGCTGAGAAGAAGAAAAGTCTGACCGAGGAGGTGGACAAATCTAGAACCAAAGGGGCTGCAGCCAAATGGCACAGAGTGTGAGGTGCAGTGTGTGACCGAAGAGTGCAAAAGAAGCTGAAAAGTAAGGTGTACAAAACAGTATTGAAACCAGTATTAGTGTACATTACAGGAATCTGAGCAGTGAAGGCATTGCAGTTGAAGAAGCTAGAGATGATGGAGATGACATGCCTGAGATGGGTGGTGGGATGCACACTATAAGACAGATGAAGAACTCAAGACATCAGAGCAGAAGCCAAAGTAGCTCCACTTGTAGAAATGGTCAAAGAGAACAGATTACATTGGTCTGGGTACATGTATAGACAGCAGATGATGATTTGGTGATAATGATTTGAGAGAGACATGAAGAAGGCAAGATGAAATGAGGGAATCCAAGAATTAAATTGATGGATTGCATGAGAGAAGACCTGCAACAATCAGGCATGACTGTCGAAGAAGGTAGGAGAATGGCATTGGATCAGGAGAGATGGCGACAACTGATGCAACACCCTGACGCCATGCAGAGAAAGGGAGCTGATGATGATGATGATGATGATGTCAGGAAGGCATATTCTATAGACATTATGTTTTAACAGGGCTTGCCTAGTCACTCCATTTAGAGCATTTATTCCTTTATATCTCACTAACTGATTTATTCATCCAGTGTTGAATACAATACACCATTTTGTAGCCTTTGAACAAGCCCCCTGGATGAACATGAACAGGTACAATGTTTCCTTCCTCTGAAAATCATACAGTTGGAATATATGAACAGTATGTCCATGGGTTAGTGAGAAGAGATTTGCAAATTCAAATACCTGAATTACAAAATTCTGACAAACAGAAGACCAGTGATTGTTTTCCAAAGGACAACACAGCCAATGTGTCTTCTAAGTTTGTGTTGACAGTGATTCCTTTGTTTTCAGAGATTTCTCACTTCTTCATATTTGTGGGATCATGGAGTTGGTATATATTAGTTTGGTGAGTATATGTATATGTCAGTGGTGGGCTTCTTTCCCTGCAAAAAATGCTTACCGTTTCAGTTTAATATTTTGGATTTGTATTGGACTACATGGCTCATGGTGTCATGTCATTGTTTCATAATGGATGCACTCTAAATATTCAGTAAGGCTTCAGGGAACTGTAATTTTGTTTTGCTTGATACATATTACTTAAAGGTGACATCTTTCTCTTGGCAATGCCTAAGCCTGTTCTGTTTTCTGGAACACACTGCTAGGGGTGCTAACTGTAAATCTGGGAACCTAATCAAAATAAATATCAATAATACAAAGAAAAAGTGACAGCTACATTACATTACATTGCACTGTTCTGTTCTCAAAACACACACACACACACACACACACACACACACACACACACACACACACACACACACACACACACACACACGTGGAAAGTAGAATAGACCAACACTGGATTATAATGACTGAGCTTCAAGGCCAGTATGATGTAGGCTAAACCTGTGAACCTACAATTTTCCCTTTATTCATCCCCTTATACATGTCAAACAAGCTTTATGATTGCTTGGATGGGGCAAAGGTGGCTCCTATCCTGGGTGCAACCTGTTAGGGGGCACAACTGGCAGTACAAAAGAGTTGCTGACATGGCATGAGCACAGTACCTGCAGTCATGTAAGCAGCCATGTATGTTATCTCATTGCTGCTTACATGCTTTCAGTATGAGCGCATGTTAGCAACCGTAGCAAAAGGTTTAAATAAGTTGTTTGCTAATCTAAAAGTTAAGAAGTCTCTCTTCCAACACCTGTGGCACATTCTTGGCTGTACTACATAGAATTATAAACCGCTGCTCTATCTATATGAGTAACATTTGAAATATGAATTACCACCTCCCCTGATATTCATAGCTTCACCTTTGACTTACACTCTATCATTCAAAATGCTAAGTCATTGTTCATTTTAGCAGGCACACCCAAAGCATTACATCTTTTCAGGAAAAAAGCCATGTATGCAGTATATAATTAAGTCCTTATTCTTACACACCAAACACTGTACCAAATACCTGAGTTAACAAACAGGAATCAAAATAAAATCCTTCTGAAACTGAAGAGTCTTTAACTGGCTGTTGTCATTCCCAGAAACTTTCCAGTCATGTGAAGTTCGTAGGTGATATAGCAAAATTACGCTGTTTAGATATATTCATAATTTATTTAGTTTATATGTGTTCTTTTTAACTATAGTTGAACACTAAACCAAATAAACCATTTTTCAGGCAAAGCCCTGGAACACTGTTTAAGTAACTTGCAAAAGGTCACACAGAAGGCTCATAGAGGCGAATAGAACCAAACAGCTCACAGTCTTAATTTTTGATCTAAATAGCAAATACAGTTAAAAAGAATAAGGCAAAGGTAGTAAAGAAAAAAATATTAATTTGAATTTTTGCTTATCTTTATTTCTGTATTTTATATTAAATATATATTTATCTAGCTAAAGGTATTTAGATATCAATCATTATCACCTGCTATATATATTTAATCTGATCTATATCTATATCTATATATATCATATAATCAGCATGTCATATGTGAATAATAGAACACAACCAGTCAATCACCAGCTGGTCAAAAAACACAGGAAAAACAAACTTAAACATGTTCTTGGAGGACAAGTCCCCCTTTACCCCACCCACTGCTAATTTTATATGCCAAACCTGTTATCGCAATACAGTGGGGAAATGTTAACTTCCCCGATCCCCACAGTACAGTAATCTCACACAGAAAACAAACAGTATATGTGATTAGTTAACTTTTGATCAGCTGTACCAGCTTTTTTCTCTTCAACAACTGGAACTCTTGACCAGTTGTAAACAGCTCATATATGTTTCATAGGAACAGATATTGTTCTACTGAACAAAGGGCGACTTTTGAAGTTAAGTTTGGTAGAGTTTTCTAGACTTTAATTAGGGATGAATATACAGGAAGAGCATTAGACTATGGGATTATGGAAATTATAGTAAATGAGCCAGACAATGTACTTGATATTAACACACATTCATGTATTTCATTTGATATGTATTTATACATCTATAATACCACGGGGAAGAAAAAAAATCTAGCTGAGGAAATAAAAGTCATATGAAAAGGTGAACCTACACAAGATGTTATAGAGCATATGAAGATATATTATTTGAGGCTATGTCAAAGGAGAATTTTCACTTTCTTAGAAACAGCTATAAGGATAAAAATAGATACTCAACTCTTGTACGCCAACTAAAAAAAGCCACTTTGCCTAACTTATTAACTGAATTACTAACAAAAAATCATTTTTTTAACTCTTCTAAATCCAAATGTATGCTCTTGGGCAATAAACACAACTATCCAAACTCAATAAATCTTTAAAAATTAAAACTCCAGGCAACAAATACATTAAAATTATGCATACCTTCCGATATGTCCTAATCTGACTTGACACATTCTTCACCTTTTGTAGAAAAAGTAGTAAACAGGTAAACAACCTCAGATCAAATCCTTCAATTTCTATCCTATGCAGCAAGATCTGCCATTGGGAAAACCATCCTTCTGACATATCTTGAATGTAGTCTACTCCTTATTGTTTCTTCCTCAGAAAAAAGAATAACAATTATCCAAACCATATCTAATAAAATACTTGGATTAGTTGCTATCTCCCTGCAAGAGCACTACCATTGCACAATAGCTTAATCCAGATGGCTTCCACTGAAACACAAATCACATGTCTTACTGGGTTCTCAATTATTTAACTCCTGCCCTCATATTACTTTATTCCCTTAGATGCCAAACTATCCCCAGGATACACTCCTATAATCTCAGTAGTCAAGATCACACTGGATCCCTTCTTGAAACCCATTCATCATAATTTGTATACAGCCAAACACTGCACAATCATGCTAGGCCTTGGACTCCGCAAAACTTTTTTCTCATCTCCATGAGATAACATGATATCCACACTTATGGTATCAGCTGAACTCCTATCTATTACAGTAAATTACATGCAAGTGCCACTAACCTGCAACCATAACATAATAGCATCGTTCTCCAACAATGGCACTTATGCTTACATTGTGCATATCTTCATATAGATTAGGTCCATAGGTAAGTACTAGGTTATCTGCCCTTGACGGACATTTTAAGCCTGGCCAATTTCCCTTTTACTGCTTGAAATGACTTATACCATTTTGTTATAGAATGGCCTTACCCATCCCATGGTAGCTAATTATATATTACACGTAATGAAAATAACATGGATCATACCATAGATAATCTGAGGTGATCCATGCATGGGATAAAGTGCTTAAGAGCTGCCCCTCTCCATTAGTAATACAGGGGGAAGCCCTAGGATAAATATTCTGTTCCCCATTAATAGATGCAATGTGCCCCTGGAAATGGGCAGGGAGTAACTTTATTTTATGTGGATGGGGAGTCTGTTCTACAGCAGCAGCATGTCCTGTGAAATATACCTGTCTCTCCAAACCATTCTGTTATTGTTGTAGAAGAGGTTTACATCCATAGACCAAGTATTTCTGATGCCATTTGACTTGCTGATGTGCAGTACATCCATCAGTAATGTGTCACAGGATACACTGTATGCCAGACACAGGTCATCTCTTAGCAGTCCGCAGGATACTTTGAATAGTGGCAGGGCTGGGCTTCAAGTCTGTCCATATAGGACATGTTGTTTAGGCCTTGCATCCTTTTAGTAAGCTGTCTCTGTGGGTTTGCCAGTTATTGCATGTGTATGGATAGATACATGCCAAAGGGCATTATACTCACTGATTGGCCTAATAAAGGCTGAGTTATTGGGGACAATGACATCCCTAGATCTAGACACAATCCATCTGTTTGTAAGCCATGCAATATAGATGGACCTTCTTACAACAGACACGTGCTGGTCAAAAGTTAGTTCACTGTCTACATAAGTTCCAGAATCCCAAACAACTGCATCAACTCTTAGGGGAGTATTGCCAATGTGGTAGTTTCCTGGGATACATGATTTCCCAAAGGATACAATAATGCATTTTTGGCATTTAGTTTTAGACCATGATTTTGACAATTATTTATTGAGACAAACCTTCCTGCAAGATGGCTAAAGTTATTTGGGGATTTAATGACTGCTTTTAGCTTAGAGTCATCTGCAAACTTACTCAGTCAATGCCCTTTGGTTTTGCCTTTTACTTCAGAAAAGTAGACACCAAACAGGAGCGGTCCCAACACAGACCCCTAGGGGACTCCAGTGGTGACTGGTCTCTTTGTGGAGTTAACTTCCCATTTTCTGATTATCTGTGTTCTACCTGATATGCTCTAACGTCTCCGGACTCTTACTATATAAGTCTATTTGTGGAGTTAACTTCCCGTTTTCTGATTATCTGTGTTCTTTCTGATATGCTCTAACGTCTCCGGACTCTTACTATGTAAGTCTTCTATTTGTGGAGTTAACTTCCCATTTTCTGATTATCTGTGTTCTATCTGATATGCTCTAACGTCTCCGGACTCTTACTATATAAGTCTATTTGTGGAGTTAACTTCCCCTTTTCTGATTATCTGTGTTCTATCTGATATGCTTTAACGTCTCTGGACTCTTACTATATAAGTCTTCTATTTGTAGAATTAACTTCCCTTTTTCTGATTATCTGTGTTCTAGCTGATATGCTCTAACGTCTCCGGACTCTTACTATATAAGTCTTCTATTTGTGGAGTTAACCTCCCCTTTTCTGATTATCTGTGTTCTATCCGATATGCTCTAATGTCTCCGGACTCTTACTATATAAGTCTATTTGCGGAGTTAACTTCCCCTTTTCTGATTATCTGTGTTCTATCTGATATGCTCTAATGTCTCCGGACTCTTGCTATATAAGTTTACTTGTGGAGTTAACTTCCCGTTTTCTGATTATCTGTGTTCTGTCTGATATGCTCTAACTTCTCCGGACTCTTACTATATAAGTCTATTTGTGGAGTTAACTTCCCGTTTTCTGATTATCTGTGTTCTATCTGATATGCTCTAACGTCTCCGGACTCTTACTATGTAAGTCTTCTATTTGCGGAGTTAACTTCCCGTTTTCTGATTATCTGTGTTCTATCTGATATGCTCTAACATCTCCAGACTCTTACTATATAAGTCTTCTATTTGTGGAGTTAACTTCCCATTTTCTGATTATCTGTGTTCTATCTGATATGCTCTAACGTCTCCGGACTCTTACTATATAAGTCTTCTATTTGTGGAGTTAACTTCGCGTTTTCTGATTATCTGTGTTCTATCTGATATGCTCTAACGTCTCCGGACTCTTACTATATAAGTCTTCTATTTGCGGAGTTAACTTCCCCTTTTCTGTTTATCTGTGTTCTATCTGATATGCTCTAATGTCTCCGGACTCTTACTATGTAAGTCTTCTATTTGTGGAGTTAACTTCCCCTTTTCTGATTATCTGTGTTCTATCTGATATGCTCTAACATCTTCAGACTCTTACTATACAAGTCTTCTATTTGTGGAGTTAACTTCCTGTTTTCTGATTATCTGTGCTCTATCTGATATGCTCTAACATCTTCAGACTCTTACTATGTAAGTCTTCTATTTGTGGAATTAGCTTCCCGTTTTCTGATTATCTGTGCTCTATCTGATATGCTCTAACGTCTCCGGACTCTTACTATGTAAGTCTTCTATTTGTGGAGTTAACTTCCCCTTTTCTGATTATCTGTGTTCTACCTGATATGCTCTAATGTCTCTGGACTCTTGCTATATAACTCTTCTATTTGTGGAGTTAACTTCACATTTTCTGATTATCTGTGTTCTATCTGATATGCTCTAACGTCTCCAGACTCTTACTATGTAAGTCTTCTATTTGTGGAGTTAACTTCCCGTTTTCTGATTATCTGTGTTCTATCTGATATGCTCTCTGGACTCTTGCTATATAACTCTTCTATTTGTGGAGTTAACTTCAAGTTTTCTGATTATCTGTGTTCTATCTGATATGCTCTAATGTCTCCAGACTCTTACTATGTAAGTCTTCTATTTGTGGAGTTAACTTCCCGTTTTCTGATTATCTGTGTTCTGTCTGATATGCTCTAACATCTCCAGACTCCTACTATATAAGTCTATTTGTGGAGTTAACTTCCCGTTTTCTGATTATCTGTGTTCTATCTGATATGCTCTAACCTCTCCAGACTCTTACTATGTAAGTCTTCTATTTGTGGAGTTAACTTCCCGTTTTCTGATTATCTGTGTTCTGTCTGATATGCTCTAACGTCTCCAGACTCTTACTATATAAGTCTATTTGTGGAGTTAACTTCCCGTTTTCTGATTATCTGTGTTCTATCTGATATGCTCTAACGTCTCCGGACTCTTACTATGTAAGTCTTCTATTTGTGGAGTTAACTTCCCCTTTTCTGATTATCTGTTTTCTATCTGATATGCTCTAACGTCTCCGGACTCTTACTATATAAGTCTATTTGTGGAGTTAACTTCCCGTTTTCTGATTATCTGTGTTCTATCTGATATGCTCTAACATCTCCAGACTCTTACTATATAAGTCTATTTGTGGAGTTAACTTCCTGTTTTCTGATTATCTGTGTTCTATCTGATATGCTCTAACGTCTCCAGACTCTTACTATGTAAGTCTTCTATTTGTGGAGTTAACTTCCCATTTTCTGATTATCTTTGTTCTGTCTGATATGCTCTAACGTCTCCAGACTCTTACTATATAAGTCTATTTGTGGAGTTAACTTCCCGTTTTCTGATTATCTGTGTTCTGTCTGATATGCTCTAACGTCTCCGGACTCTTACTATATAAGTTTATTTGTGGAGTTAACTTCCCGTTTTCTGATTATCTGTGTTCTATCTGACATGCTCTAACATCTCCAGACTCTTACTATATAAGTCTATTTGTGGAGTTAACTTCCTGTTTTCTGATTATCTGTGTTCTATATGATATGCTCTAACGTCTCCGGACTCTTACTATGTAAGTCTTCTTTTTGTGGAGTTAACTTCCCCTTTTCTGATTATCTGTGTTCTGTCTGATATGCTCTAACGTCTCCAGACTCTTACTATATAAGTCTATTTGTGGAGTTAACTTCCCGTTTTCTGATTATCTGTGTTCTATCTGATATGCTCTAACGTCTCTGGACTCTTGCTATATAACTCTTCTATTTGTGGAGTTAACTTCCCGTTTTCTGATTATCTGTGTTCTGTCTGATATGCTCTAACGTCTCCGGACTCTTACTATATAAGTCTATTTGTGGAGTTAACGTCCCGTTTTCTGATTATCTGTGTTCTGTCTGATATGCTCTAACATCTCCAGACTCTTACTATATAAGTCTATTTGTGGAGTTAACTTCCCGTTTTCTGATTATCTGTGTTCTATTTGATATGCTCTAACGTCTCCGGACTCTTACTATGTAAGTCTTCTATTTGTGAAGTTAACTTCCCATTTTCTGATTATCTGTGTTCTATCTGATATGCTCTAACATCTCCGGACTCTTACTATATAAGTCTATTTGTGGAGTTAACTTCCCGTTTTCTGATTATCTTTGTTCTGTCTGATATGCTCTAACGTCTCCAGACTCTTACTATATAAGTCTATTATTGGAGTTAACTTCCCGTTTTCTGATTATCTGTGCTCTATCTGAAATGCTCTAATGTCTCCGGACTCTTACTATATAAGTCTTCTATTTGTGGAGTTAACTTCCCATTTTCTGATTATCTGTGTTCTATCTGATATGCTCTAACGTCTCCGGACTCTTACTATATAAGTCTTCTATTTGTGGAGTTAACTTCCCATTTTCTGATTATCTGTGTTCTGTCTGATATGCTCTAACATCTCCAGACTCTTACTATATAAGTCTATTTGTGGAGTTAACTTCCTGTTTTCTGATTATCTGTGTTCTATCTGATATGCTCTAACGTCTCCGGACTCTTACTATGTAAGTCTTCTATTTGTGGAGTTAACTTCCCGTTTTCTGATTATCTGTGTTCTATCTGATATGCTCTAACATCTCTGAAGTCTTACTATGTAAGTCTTCCATTTGTGGAGTTAATTCCCGTTTTCTGATTATCTGTGTTCTATCTGATATGCTCTAACATCTCCGGACTCTTACTATGTAAGTCTTCTATTTGTGGAGTTAACTTCCCATTTTCTGATTATCTGTGTTCTATCCGATATGCTCTAACATCTCCGGACTCTTACTATGTAAGTCTTCTATTTGTGGAGTTAACTTCCCGTTTTCTGATTATCTGTGTTCTGTCCGATATGCTCTAACGTCTCTGGACTCTTACTATATAAGTCTTCTATTTGTGGAGTTAACTTCCCCTTTTCTGATTATCTGTGCTCTGTCTGATATGCTCTAACGTCTCCGGACTCTTACTATATAAGTCTATTTGTGGAGTTAACTTCCCCTTTTCTGATTATCTGTGTTCTATCTGATAAGCTCTAATGTCTCCAGACTCTCACTATATAAGTCTATTTGTGGAGTTAACTTCCCATTTTCTAATTATCTGTGTTCTATCTGATATGCTCTAACGTCTCCGGACTCTTACTATGTAAGTTTTCTATTTGTGGAGTTAACTTCCCGTTTTCTGATTATCTGTGCTCTATCTGATATGCTCTAACGTCTCCGGACTCTTACTATGTAAGTCTTCTATTTGTGGAGTTAACTTCCCCTTTTCTGATTATCTGCTTTCTATCTAATATGCTCTAACATCTCCGGACTCTTACTATATAAGTCTTCTATTTGTGGAGTTAACTTCCCATTTTCTGATTATCTGTGTTCTATCTGATATGCTCTAACGTCTCCGGACTCTTACTATGTAAGTCTTCTATTTGTGGAGTTAACTTCCCGTTTTCTGATTATCTGTGTTCTATCTGATATGCTCTAACATCTCCGGACTCTTACTATATAAGTCTATTTGTGGAGTTAACTTCCCATTTTCTGATTATCTGTGTTCTGTCTGATATGCTCTAACGTCTCCGGACTCTGACTATATAAGTCTATTTGTGGAGTTAACTTCCTGTTTTCTGATTATCTGTGTTCTATCTGATATGCTCTAACGTCTCCGGACTCTTACTATGTAGGTCTTCTATTTGTGTAGTTAACTGCCCGTTTTCTGATTATCTGTGTTCTATCTGATATGCTCTAACGTCTCCGGACTCTTACTATATAAGTCTATTTGTGGAGTTAACTTCCCGTTTTCTGATTATCTGTGTTCTTTCTGATATGCTCTAACGTCTCCGGACTCTTACTATGTAAGTCTTCTATTTGTGGAGTTCACTTCCCATTTTCTGATTATCTGTGTTCTATCTGATATGCTCTAACGTCTCCGGACTCTTACTATATAAGTCTATTTGTGGAGTTAACTTCCCCTTTTCTGATTATCTGTGTTCTATCTGATATGCTCTAATGTCTCCGGACTCTTACTATATAAGTCTATTTGTGGAGTTAACTTCCTGTTTTCTGATTATCCGTGTTCTATCTGATATGCTCTAACGTCTCCGGACTCTTACTATGTAAGTCTTCTATTTGTGGAGTTAACTTCCCGTTTTCTGATTATCTGTGTTCTGTCTGATATGCTCTAACGTCTCCGGACTCTTACTATGTAAGTCTTCTATTTGTGGAGTTAACTTCCCGTTTTTTGATTATCTGTGTTCTATCTGATATGCTCTAACGTCTCTGGACTCTTACTATACAAGTCTTCTATGACTACTATACCAACCACTCTTACTCTTTTTCCCCTCCTGCCTTGTGTTTTTTCTTTAAGTTTGTACATATTTTAGTTATGCAAATATGAACAATCTGCACTGTTAAGACACTGGATACTGTCTGTATTAATCCATTTACTACTATAAGTGTGCTGGTTTAAACTATGACTCTAGACAGTAAGTTGTCTTTCAGGTACTAGAATCTCAGATATCTCCAGAGACCCTAGAACCCCTACATTAGACAAATATAACTACAATGTGGTAGATGTGCATGAGGATATGAATAACTGGGGGTGAAAAACCCATGGGAGATGCACAGAGACATGCAGACAAAACCCTGATACTATGTAGAACCCTCCCGTCTCCACAGAATATGTCTAGGTGCAAAGAAAAAATAAGTGGCTTCAATAATTGTCTAAACATTGGTGTCATTATAGGAGGATTCAGTATGTGTCACCATGGAAGAGTTGCTTGACAGTCCAACTTAGTTTGCAAAAATGTCTTACACCTCCACTTCAAAGGTTTTTGTATTCTGGCTAAAGCCCTTACAGCCCTCATAATGCCTCTTTTGACAAAGTACAGTTAATGAACATCCCAGCATAGCAAATGTATTGATAACAAAAAGGACAAATTTAAAGTGACACTAAAACAGTATATATAAAACTGGAGACATGAGACTATATGCAGACAATGACTGCTCAATGCCAACCAGACTAAGAAGAAATGCTTTTTTTCCAGCCATTAGGAAATGTAAAAGATACACCTCTATTTTGGACTCATTATACCTGGCTATCCTCAGAGTGTTTTTTATCTTCTGGGATTAAAGACACATTCAGATCTTAACCAAGTGTTAGGAGATCTCAGTGCCAGTGAGGAGGACCTGGACTTAACCAAAGAGCAAGCAGGGGGCAGCTTGCAACAAAAACTGGGAAATAAGGTGCAAGGTCATAAGTTCAGGGAGAGAATGCCAGGGAAACCATTTTCCTGACTGCAATGTAAAGTGGCAGTAAGAGCAAAGAGTATGTAGGAACACAGACAGAAAATACAAAAAAGAGGAATGAAAACCAACGTAAAAATGATGGATCTCGAAATAGTCAAAATGGAGTGACACTGGTTGACCGCTTTGACTTTTTCTCTTTTCACTTCAGCTAAAGACTGATACAAAAATTTCTTTGAACACTGAAGACTTGTACTGCTACGTTAGAGTTAACTAAGAAAAGTTCTAGTTAAGTCGCTATGTTTGAGTAAATAATACTAGGATTCTAGGAAGGGTCATTTAACAAGCATAAAATAAGATTTAATAATATCAAATTAGATCTTCTTCTTCTTCTTCTTTCGGCTTTTCCCGGTTAGGGGTCACCACAGCGGAACTCCGGTCTGCTAATGATTTGCAGTAGATTTTTATGGTGACGAGGTACCAGCCTGATGCCCAGCCTTCAACGAAGACACGCCCATTCACGCATGTCTTTTGAACACCACTCGACCGTGGGGAGGACATGCAGACTCCACACAGAAGGTGCTCCAGCCAAGAATCGAATGGGAGAACCTCTTGCTGTGAGGCAACAACGCTACCGCCACCGCAGTTTAATAATATCAGATTAGATAAGAATATAAAAAAAATCTTAATACTATCAAAGAAAATCAAATAATATCTTATAAAGAGGATTTTGGAGTTACCTTAGCTACTGCTACTAATTTTACTATTAAGGTAAGTGTTGGCTTCTTACATAGGGCAAGAACGAAAACCTCGAGGGTACTGGGTCACTTGACTATGAGAAGGGAATTTGAGGCTTACTATTAGCATACCTAGTTGTTACAATGGTTGAGCAAGGAGAGAAGCATGTAATGCAGGTAGAAAGTGCTAATGCGGGCATTCATGAATACTTAGGAGTCATTTAGAGACTTCAATATTCAAAAAACAGTTTGGAGCCAAATATTAATACTGACCCTCTGCATTAAATTAGAGGAAAGAACCCCACTGGTGTGGTAAAATTCAAACTGGAGAACTTTAACACCCAAATATGCTTCAGACTAGCTTATGCTCTGTATAAAATGAATGGCAGGCAATATGCATGTTGTCTATGCACAGTGACACAAACAGACAGCCTCATTTAATTATTATTATTAGAAAAAGAACGGTAAGTTTAAATGGTCATCATACTAAGAGAGATGAAATGGTCATCATACTAAGAGAGATCAAATGGTCATCATACTAAGACAGATCAAATGGTCATCATACTAAGAGAGATCAAATGGTCATCATACTAAGAGAGATGAAATGGTCATCATACTAAGACAGATCAAATGGTCATCATACTAAGACAGATCAAATGATCATCATACTAAGAGAGATGAAATGGTCATCATACTAAGACAGATCAAATGGTCATCATACTAAGAGAGATGAAATGGTCATCATACTAAGAGAGATCAAATGGTCATCATACTAAGACAGATCAAATGGTCATCATACTAAGAGAGATCAAATGGTCATCATACTAAGACAGATCAAATGGTCATCATACTAAGACAGATACCAGCTGCGGTAGCTTGGCAGTTTCATATGTAGTTTTCTTTTTCCCCACTATAAGGTTGTGCAAGAACAAACAACTGATAAAATATAATCAGATCCTGCAGATAGACTAGTGGTGGACCGTAGCTGGGATAGCTACTAAAGTTCAAAAAAATGACACGGATATATGAAACTTGAATTATGTCACTGATAAAACAGAACGAAAAAAAGATGAAAAAACACTCCTTTTAAATCCACAGAAACCTCACTGCTTCGCCGAATTGGCAAGATGTTGAACTAAAGTGTAACAAAAGACTGTTACACACTGATGTTTAGCAGTTCAAAGTTAAGTAGGACTAAATCTGTTTATATCCCAGGCATATACATTCCTATAACTCTTCCAAATGATGCAAAGTAACTTGAACACAACTCACAACAGTCTGTGTGGGGAGACCACAACAACCATAAAAAAGTACCTTAGAATGTTTGTAAAAGCTGATGAAATGTTGTAGAGCAAATGCCTGGTTGCTCAGGAAGTCCTGACTATCCGTTTAGCTTGTGGTAGAGAAAACCCAATCCAATACTTTGTAGTTAGAAAAACACAAGAAGCTTCCCTTTGCAAACTCAATAGTTCCAGACTTGCAGGAAGCAAATGAAGCACTAGAAGCACTAGCACAATTGCTGTGTAAACAAACTCAGAAGTTCCAAACTCATACACTGTTATACACTGATGTTTAGCAGTTCAAAAGTAAAGTAGGACTAAATCTGTTTATATCCCAGGCATATACATTCCTGTAACTCTTCCAAATGATGCAAAGTAACTTGAACACAACTCACAACAGTCTGTGTGGGGAGACCACAACAACCATACAAAAGTACCTTAGAATGTTTGTAAAAGCTGATGAAATGTTGTAGAGCAAATGCCTGGTTGCTCAGGAAGTCCTGACTATCCGTTTAGCTTGTGGTAGAAAACCCAATCCAATACTTTGTAGTTAGAAAAACACAAGAAGCTTCCCTTGGCAAACTCAATAGTTCCAGACTTGCAGGAAGCAAATGAAGCACTAGCACAATTGCTATGTAAACAAACTCAGAAGTTCCAAACTCATAGGAAGCAAAAAAGGCGCTGTAGACTGAATATAAATCCTTTATTACAACGATAGCATTCCTTAAGCACTAGTTGAGCGCTTTCATCTGCACCATCACAGACTTCATCAGAACTAGTGCAAAACATTTAATTAACTCATTTAAAAACAGTTTTTGGCGCCAAAACTTTGTTACTCAATTTAAAGAAACAGTACTCCATTTGTAACATAACTAATATTGGACCTATATAAAAAACATATAAATCTAGGTGATTTATGTATATACATACCAAAAGTAAATACAAATGTATATATAATTATAAATATTGATTTTAAAAGTCACTAAAAATAATTATTCATATGGTATTGTGATTGAAATACTAAAACATGAATTAAATTCACTATGTGTACTTACATTTCATCAAATATTGCAGCCATAAAAATATTATATATCAAGAATTAAAATGGTTTTATACTTATAAAATCGTTAATACCTGGATTCCTGGTGGAATCAGTTAAAATCTGCCACTTGCTTTCTTTACAGGCCAGTCTTGTTTTCCAATCCCTCCAAAAGGAATTTCCTTCACCTCATCTATTATCATAAAGGAGAATGTGTGTCCCTCACCATATTCCTTGATGTGTCTGTATAGGCCTTTTACTATCCATTTTCCTAATTTTATAATAATGCTCATAAACGTTTCTTTAACTCTCTTTCTGTTTTGCCTATATAATAGGCTGGACATTTTGCACAGAGCTAAATATACTATGTGCTTGGTGCTGCAATTTCCACCTATGCTCCTAATTTTACTGTGATTAATGTCATTCAAAACAATATCACTGTTGGTGTTTATATGTGTACATTGTTTGCATCTTCCGCACTTTCTGGTGAAAACCTTGTCTTTATTATTGTTTCTGCCTTTCCCTAACTTGGAATGTTCCAGTAATCTTTTTATGTTGGGACCAGTTTTGTATACTATCTTAGGTTCCTCACCCAGTATATTTTTGTTGACATCTGATACTGTGATAATGTCCCAATATTTCTTTATAATGTCCTTAATCTTGGTGCTGTGAGGGGTATAGGTCAGAACACACACTCTACCCATATTTGCTTTCTGCAAGTTGGCGTTAATCTCTTTATCAAGACCTAGCAGTGGTTTGTATTTTATTCCCCATTGGGATTTGACAAATTCAATGGTGTCACTAATCATGTTGCTGGGATATCCTCTCCTTTCAAATAAATCTGCTAACAGAACCATTTCTCCTTCCATGAATTCTCTAGTTGATGACATTCTAGCACATCTAATGCACTGTCCCTTCATAATATTTTTGAAAATGTGTGGTGGATGTTCACTTCCAAAAATAGATAATCATTAGAGAATGTGCTTTTTCTATGTATCTTGGATGTAAAACCTTCCTCATTGGAACCTATGAACACATCCAAATATGAAATACCTGAGTTATTTGTTTCATAGGTAAATTTCAAAAATTGGTAGTTTAGTTGATGTATTCAATAAATTGTGGTATTGTCTCGTTGGGTCCCTTCCACAGAATGAATATATCGTCCAGAAATCTTACATAGAAGGTGATGTAGCTGGAGAATGCACAGTTGGTAATGAATTCATTCTCCCAATCAGACATAACCAAGTTTGCAAATATGGGGGCACAAGATGCGCCCATAGCAACTCCCTTGCTTTGTCTGAAAAATTCACCCTCGAAAGTAAGATAATTGTGATCCAACACTAGGCCCATCATATCCATGATTAGATTTATTTTATCCCAGGTCAATGTAGAAAACTTTCTAAGACTCCTGGCAAATCTCTCTAGTCCCTCGTCCTTAGGAATACATGAAAATAAGTCACATACATCAATGGTGATGAATGTACATTGTTCTGTCCATTTGTCAGGACTGAGTTTACTCAAGAAATCACATGAGTCTTTGATGATGAATGGTACATGTGTATAAATATGTTTCGTCCATCTATCGATCGTTACTCCTATGTTATATGTTTTTGACTTTGAACCTAAGATGATGGGTCTGAAGGGTGGTTTGGTCAGAGACTTATGAATTTTCGGTATTCCTATTATGCAAGCCATCACTGGATGATCCACTTTTAGAAACCTATATACTTCTTCTGTGATGCGGTTATCAATAAAGTATTCTTCCAAAGCTATGTCAATTCTTCTAAAACCTTGGTTAATTTGATTGATTGAAACCTGTTGGTAATTCCCAGAATGGTATAAAATATGGTATATCTCAGTGATATAATCTTTTGGGGATAAATAACTGCCCCTCCCCTTGTCGGGTTTCATTATTCTTACGTCTTTTTATACATATATTCATTCAGTACCGCTCTTTCTTCTTTGGAGATGTTATCTTTTGTTAATTCCTGTTTTTCCGATATTCTCTTGTGATTTCATGGTTGAGTAGATACAGTTCTTTACATATCATTTGTTCAAATACATTCACTTGGGAATTGTACTGAGGTATAAATGTACTTTTTCTTTTTAATTCAGTGGGTATGTATGTGGCCTCATCATCCTTTCCTTTTTCAAATAGTAGAGCCAGGTTAAGTTTGCGACTATATAATTTGATTTCTTTGATATGATCTACTAGATTGAATTTCTGTGTAGGGATGAATGTGGTTCCTTTGCATAAAAGGGAACATAATTCTTCATGAATAGGGACATCTGTGTAGTTGTACACGTTGAAGCCTTTATAGTGCGTGATACTAGGTTTTTCTTTTTCTAATTCTGATGTATCTACCTCCTGTATGTCTATTTTCACAGTTTCATCATGTCCATTATTTGAATTTTCATTGTTGATGTTGAAGGGAGATGGGACCACGTCAATCTCTCTAGAGGGAACTAAAATGGCAGGAGGAGAGACAGTAAAACCTCCAACTGTCGTTCTAAACTGACAAACTCTGGATTTTACTTGTATTTTCTGCTGCTCTGGTAATTTGTTTTTCCATAATTTTGATGGTGTCTTCCTCCCTGAAAATTTTCCTGTCTGTCCACCTGTCTTCTTCCTCTTACATGTGTATATCCTTCATCTAATCTTTCTTTCCTATCTTGTGGCCAAACATATACCTTACAAGTTCTGTATAGCTCCATATCACGCTCTAATTTTTTGTTTTTCCTTCGGAAAATATTTTCCGCTGTGGTTTCTGCCATTTGGAATTGTTTGTGGTATAAATCATACCACTGTTCAAATGCAGGGTTACGCAAAATAAATTCCTTAACATGCTCTACTTCATCAATGAGTACATTCAACTTATCCTCGTAACACTTCAATAACAAATTCATATAACAAATGCCAAAATCATCAAACAAACTGTTGAAAGCTGAAATTGTACTCTCATTGTATTCTAGGCCCATAGGTAGTTTGAAAAACCTAATCCCTTTGGGAACTACCTTCAATTAATGCATTGCTTCAAATAAGCTTTATCAACTTTAATATTCTGTATTTGTATTAAAATGTTTCCCATTTTGTATATACTACTTTTGATGGATTCATTTTGATCATCATCCCCATATTTTTGTTAATAACATTATCATGATGTTGAAACATTTCATTAGAGTGTGATGGATCAAAAGCATAATCATTTTGAGAAACTTATTAAACGTGGAATAATTATTATCAATATGTTTTCCTTGTGTAACTCTCTTGTTTCTCACAGTATTTTCATTGTGTAACAAGTTAGAATTACTAGGTATAGTACATTGAGTTTTAGTATTTGGCATACATGCCATAGCAGAATAGGTTTTTGGGGGTGCATGTTTCGCTTGGCCCTCTATAGTCCATTTCAGCTCTACTGTGAAAAAGCTGAAATCGAAGGTAAAGTCCTTTTCAGGTATCGATAGGTCATCAACGCCTTGGGTTCATATCTATATTGCCCGTTCTGTGTGATGACCCTGTTTGATTTAAACACCCCTGTCCATTGGGTATTTCAACATTGGTATCCACTGTCAATATCAAGTCATTCTCGCTGTTATCCTGAATCCTGGGTATGTCCTTGTGGGAAGATGTTCGCTCATGTTTACCGTTAATATGTGTAGATTTAACAATCGAAGTGACTAATTCCGTGAGCTTGCTGACATCTTGGTGTAATCTGGCTACTTCAGCCCTTAAAAGTAGAATTTCTTCACCATCCAATACAGCCGACGCCCCAACCACTGCTTCCGCCATCACTGTAAGGCAACTAATAAGGTTGTGCAAGAACAAACAACTGATAAAATATAATCAGATCCTGCAGATAGACTAGTGGTGGACCGTAGCTGGGATAGCTACTAAAGTTCAAAAAAATGACACGGATATATGAAACTTGAATTATGTCACTGATAAAACAGAACGAAAAAAAGATGAAAAACACTCCTTTTAAATCCACAGACACCTCACTGCTTCGAATGGGCAAGATGTTGAACTAAAGTGTAAACAAAAGACTGTTACACACTGATGTTTAGCAGTTCAAAGTAAGTAGGACTAAATCTGTTTATATCCCAGGCATATACATTCCTATAACTCTTCCAAATGATGCAAAGTAACTTGAACACAACTCACAACAGTCTGTGTGGGGAGACCACAACAAGCATAAAAAGTACCTTAGAATGTAAAAGCTGATGAAATGTTGTAGAGCAAATGCCTGGTTGCTCAGGAAGTCCTGACTATCCGTTTAGCTTGTGGTAGAAAACCCAATCCAATACTTTGTAGTTAGAAAAACACAAGAAGCTTCCCTTTGCAAACTCAATAGTTCCAGACTTGCAGGAAGCAAATGAAGCACTAGAAGCACTAGCACAATTGCTATGTAAACAAACTCAGAAGTTCCAAACTCATACACTGTTATACACTGATGTTTAGAAGTTCAAAAGTAAAGTAGGACTAAATCTGTTTATATCCCAGGCATATACATTCCTGTAACTCTTCCAAATGATGCAAAGTAACTTGAACACAACTCACAACAGTCTGTGGGAGACCACAACAACCATAAAAGTACCTTAGAATGTTTGTAAAGCTGATGAAATGTTGTAGAGCAAATGCCTGGTTGCTCAGCAAGTCCTGACCATCCGTTTAGCTTCTGCTAGAAAACCCAATCAATACTTTGTAGTTAGAAAAACACAGAAGCTTCCCTTGGCAAACTCAATAGTTCCAGACTTGCAGGAAGCAAATGAAGCACTAGCACAATTGCTATGTAAACAAACTCAGAAGTTCCAAACTCATAGGAAGCAAAAAGGCTGTAGACTGAATATAAATCCTTTATTACACGATAGCATTCCTTAAGCACTAGATGGCTTTCATCTGCCATAGACTTCATCAGAACTAGTGCAAAACATTTAATTAACTCATTTAAAACAGTTTTTGGCGCCAAAACTTTGTTACTCAATTTAAAGAAACAGTACTCCATTTGTAACATAACTAATATTGGACCTATATAAAAAACCTAGATTTATATGTTTTTTATATAGGTCCAATATTAGTTATGTTACAAATGGAGTACTGATTCTTTAAATTGAGTAACAAAGTTTTGGCCAAAAACTGTTTTAAATGAGTTAATTAAATGTTTTGCACTAGTTCTGATGAAGTCTGATGGTAGATGAAAGCGCCAACTAGTGCTTAAGGAATGCTATTGTAATAAAGGATTTATATTCAGTCTACAGCCTTTTTGCTTCCTATGAGTTTGGAACTCTGAGTTTGTTTACATAGCAATTGTGCTAGTGCTTCATTTGCTTCCTGCAAGTCTGGAACTATTGAGTTTGCCAAGGGAAGCTTTGTGTTTTTCTAACTACAAAGTATTGATTGGGTTTTCTACCACAAGCTAAACGGATAGTCAGGACTTCCTGAGCAACCAGGCATTTGCTCTACAACATTTCATCAGCTTTACAAACATTCTAAGGTACTTTTTATGGTTGTTGTGGTCTCCCACACAGACTGTTGTGAGTTGTGTTCAAGTTACTTTGCATCATTTGGAAGAGTTATAGGAATGTATATGCCTGGGATATAAACAGATTTAGTCCTACTTTACTTTTGAACTTCTAAACATCAGTGTATAACAGTGTATGAGTTTGGAACTTCTGAGTTTGTTTACATAGCAATTGTGCTAGTGCTTCATTTGCTTCCTGCAAGTCTGGAACTATTGAGTTTGCAAAGGGAAGCTTCTTGTGTTTTTCTAACTACAAAGTATTGGATTGGGTTTTCTACCACAAGCTAAACGGATAGTCAGGACTTCCTGAGCAACCAGGCATTTGCTCTACAACATTTCATCAGCTTTACAAACATTCTAAGGTACTTTTTATGCTTGTTGTGGTCTCCCCACACAGACTGTTGTGAGTTGTGTTCAAGTTACTTTGCATCATTTGGAAGAGTTATAGGAATGTATATGCCTGGGATATAAACAGATTTAGTCCTACTTTACTTTTGAACTTCTAAACATCAGTGTATAACAGTGTATGAGTTTGGAACTTCTGAGTTTGTTTACACAGCAATTGTGCTAGTGCTTCATTTGCTTCCTGCAAGTCTGGAACTATTGAGTTTGCAAAGGGAAGCTTCTTGTGTTTTTCTAACTACAAAGTATTGGATTGGGTTTTCTCTACCACAAGCTAAACGGATAGTCAGGACTTCCTGAGCAACCAGGCATTTGCTCTACAACATTTCATCAGCTTTTACAAACATTCTAAGGTACTTTTATGCTTGTTGTGGTCTCCCACACAGACTGTTGTGAGTTGTGTTCAAGTTACTTTGCATCATTTGGAAGAGTTATAGGAATGTATATGCCTGGGATATAAACAGATTTAGTCCTACTTTACTTTTGAACTGCTAAACATCAGTGTGTAACAGTCTTTTGTTACACTTTAGTTCAACATCTTGCCAATTCGGCGAAGCAGTGAGGTTTCTGTGGATTTAAAAGGAGTGTTTTTTCATCTTTTTTTCGTTCTGTTTTATCAGTGACATAATTCAAGTTTCATATATCCGTGTCATTTTTTTGAACTTTAGTAGCTATCCCAGCTACGGTCCACCACTAGTCTATCTGCAGGATCTGATTATATTTTTTCCCCACTATGACAAATACATCATCAGAATTATAAGTAAACAAGGCAGCAAGACATACTGTGACATATTCTGCCTTTGAAATGGTTAGGAAAAATTATGTTAATAGTAGCTATATGGGATTATGTGCTCAAAGTTTGGTAGAAACAATCAGCTGAAGCTATTTGCATATAGTTCATAAATTTTGGAGAGTTGAAGGGATCTGTTAAATTTGTTGTAATTTTTTTCCTTTTTTTCTTATAAAAACAGTCAGCTTAATGAGATCAGTAGAATATTTAAGGCTTGGGGCAAACACGTCTCGGAAGGCAAGCACCATATGTTTCAGGGAAAGAAGGAGTTACTAACAAGGGGCAACTTACTAAGGAGGTACAGAAATCAGTCTACAAATGCACAAAAGTTATCTCATAGGATGTGGACGGGCTGTCCGATAGGAGCAAGGTGGACAGTGTTCGTCGATAAATGAATGAAAGTAATGTGCAAGTTACGTTTTATAGGAGACCAATTCAATGGGGAAGGAGCATGAGGATGTGATAAAAACGGCAAAGATGATAGGACTCTATTCAGGATTAGAAGGAGAGAGAGGGATCCTGATTTTATTAAAATGTAGCTTGAATATAAACAGACAAGTAATGATGGATAATAGAGGCAGGCTTGTTTTAGTAACAGCATGTTGGGATGGAAAACTTACACTGGAGAGTGTATACCTCCCCTCAAAGGCTAAAATAGATGAGATAAGGCAAACGGTGGGGCAAATCCTGACATACCAGCAGGGAATTACACTGACTGCTGGGAAATGGAATGTGATGGGAGCCACAAACGATGTATTGGGGAATCACAAAGTATTAAAGCCATACTAGAAGGGAGATATTTTGAGACGTATCTACAATTATTTGATTTTACTGATATGTGACAAATTAATCAGAATGAGATGGGATTTACTTACTATCGTCATCGATTTAAAACAAGGGTCAGACTGGAAAGATGTTACATATCTAACGAACATTTATATTTAGTGGAAAGGAGAGCTACTAATCCTGTATAAGTCACAGATTTGCAATGTGTTGGTTGAGACAACATGAGAGATAGCGCTACCCTGTCGAGAGTATTACAATTTCCAATTATTTAATGACGATCTATGACTTTACTAAATGGATAAGGGAACAGTTACATCAGCGGTTAGACGAGCTGAAAAGGGTGGGGCTAGGGTATGAGGGATGGGATGCTTTTAAGAGAAAAATAGTTTGAAGAGTAAAGGCTAAGACAGCAGACATCTGGACTCAGATTTGAAGCAAATGCTTAAAAGCTCTAGAGACTATTAAACAATTGCGAATAGACAAGGACATGTTAGGGACACCAGAGGTGGATGACTAATCACAGAGAGCTAAGGAATCCCTACTAGACCAATAAGCCATATTAATCAATTTAGAAATAAGGTTTTAAGACTTAACTATACTAACACAGTAAAACTAAACACAAGTGTCTAGTGCCAAGATTAAGAGTACAGAAAGCTGAGCATATTATTGTGCAACTGAGAGATTCAACAATCAGAGAACAAAGGAACCTGATGGTATGATGAAAAGATAATATCAGAGCCTGTACATAGCAGAGGAGTCAGAACAGGAAGGTGTAGAGGAAATGAGAAACCACCTGAGAAGTTTGGACCATCCAAAGGTGACAGAAGTTAATACAATTTTTTTTTATTAAATAAAATTACACGGGGGGAGAGATTTTAGAAGCACTGCAAAATCAGAAAACAGGGAAACCACCTGGTTCTGATGGCATTCCTAAACAGATCTGGTGGTGTGCCTAAAATGAACTGCTACTGATATAGCATCATCTGTTCAATGAAGTGTTGAAAAAGTGGGAACTTCCCAGCAGTTGGAAAGAAACAATAATAGCTGTTATACCCAAAGAGCGGAAAGATTCTAGTGACCCAGGGGCCTATAGAGCAATATCAGTTTTAAACCATGTTTGTAAAATATTTACTAGAGTATTATAGAGAAGGGCAGTTACATTTTTACAAAAAAATAATTGGGATGGATCAATTTGGGTTTATCACAGGTTAACAGACATTTGACAATGTACAAAAAACACTGCTAATATAACAAGATGCAGTGAGAAATTGAGAAACGCTCATGTAAATAAGTTTATATGCAGAAAAGGCTTTTGATAGGGTTAGCTGGGGGACCTTAGATTAACATTTGAAGCTTTTTATTTCCCACATGACTGGATTTGATTTATATTTGGCATGTAAAAAGGAATCAATGCTGTGATAAAATGTGCAAGAGGTTTATTGGACAGGATTGCATTAAAACAGGGCACAAGGCAAGGATGGCCATTATCTCTTCACCGTTTGCTTTATATGTGGGGCCCTTTGCCCAGAGAATTAGGCAATCAGATGCAAATGGAGTGATCATAAGGAAAAGGCTGCAAGTTTTGTGGATCACATTATTCTGTATCTTACCAACCCAATGAATAAGTGGAAGAACTTGTCAAAGAAATACAATGTTTTGCTGGGATATCCAGATAAAACGTAAACAAATCTAAGATGAAGGCAGCAGTGACAGTCTGCGCCATCATGGGGGCTGGCATAAGGCTATTTGCACCTGTGGAGGCACCAATACTTAAAATACCTAGGGGTGTGAGTTGCACAAGAGAAACAGCAAGGAAATAGAATCCAAAAGTGTAACTATTCTGAGGAAATGGAAGATGATAATAATAGAAAAAGACCAAAAAGTTCAACTGGTAAAAATATTTATAATCCAAGTTGTACTTAATCTAGAACAAGCTTATCAATATCAACCGGTATAGCGAATCTGAAGAAAATTATAAAAGGAAATTCAAAGCTTTGTCTGGGCAGAGAAGAAGGAAACAATGGGATGGGATAAGTTAAGCCTTCCTTTGAAGGAGGAGGGGGGCTGGGAATGCCAGACTTGGAACTGTAAGGAGGAGGGGGGCTGGGAATGCCAGACTTGGAACTGTAAGGAGGAGGGGGGCTGGGAATGCCAGACTTGGAACTGTATTTTAAAGCTACCCATGAAAGACTAGTATACTTGACCTAAATGAAGAACTACATGGTACATGGAGACAAATGCTTGGAAATTTGATTGGCAACACCCAGGCCCAGCAAGCACTGATTCCATGGAGAACACTAGAAATGCTGGTGGGAAAAGGCAATAAGCCGGAATACATAGGGAATGCAATATGAAGCATATTCAATATGAAACCTCTAAAATCATGCCAAAAAAAAGGAATTTTACTGATAGGCTATAGCTAAATGGATTTATAGTTGATAGAAAGAGAAACAGCATCTAGCCAATGGAAAGTTAGAAATAAAAATCCTAGATACTGGAAACAAATAATACAGGGTGATAGCTTTAAGGATTAGACAGCAATTCAAAAATAAATCAATCCGTCTGAGAATGATATTACGGACTACTAAGGCTTGGTTACTGAAGCAAAATAAATTAAGTAATCATTAATGACACAAAACAATGAGCATTCACTCCTCCAGTTAATGCTTGAAGCCAGGTCACAGAACGCAACAAAAGACAAGATATTAAGCAAGTCATACAAATCACTAATTTACATATTAAACCATAGTGATAAGCAAATGCATGACAAATGGAATAGGAAACGTACATGCCCAATAAATGGAGAAGACTGGTCTCATATTATTAATGCACCAAGGTACTCAACACAGGTCTGGAAAATGTTTACATTTTTGTCTATAAGTGCCTGCATCATTACTTTTGCACACCGTGTAGGTTAAACAAAATGTTCCCTCGAGCATTACAGAATGTTGGAGATGCAGTAAGGGTGAATTATGAATGTGAGAGCATCTGTTTTGGTGATGTGAAAAGCTGACTCAATATAAAGTCAACTTGTTGGAATTGATAAAGTTATTGTGAGAAGATAAAGACTCATTTACATAAGAAATTGTCATTATGAGTTGGTGTAGAAAGGAGATGTCTAAACCTATGGAGTATTAACATTATTTCTCTTGTTGGTATTCAAAAATGTCATCAGAAAGATGCCGAAGAAAAAAGGCAAGCCTGGGACAGAGAAGAAGACAATAATGATGTGCACTACAAGAGCTGTGGAAATGGCCAGAGGCACACTAATCCAAGTAAAGGGATTCTCAAAAATGGTGGATTTGGGATGTATTCAGAAGTTCTGGGCTACAAAATTACTATATGAACTACTAGTTTGAATCCTAAGAAACTCCTTATTTCTACCTGACAATAAGACTCAAAAGAGTATAAGATGAGTTGAAGGCAGGACTCTGTATTTATTAGAAAATATAGGTGACTCAATTAAAAGTTTTAAAAAAATTACAGCATGCCCTAAAAGAACTGAATATAAAATAAATCAGAAACTAGTTGGTTTAATGAAAATGATGCACCCTGCTTAGGGAGAGTTCTCATATGATATAATGGTCATAAACTATTTTTTTAAACCTTGAGGGTAAATAGATTCAACAAGCCTAGCCTGAATTATTTATGTTTTGTTTTTCTGCGTTCTTTGGTATTTCTGCTATCATGACTATTAATTTGCTCAAAATAAAGTTGTATAATGGGAAGAAAATTAAAGTGGCACTGCTCAGTACTAAAATTCGAAACAGCAAGTTGTCAAACACACCTCCCTAGACTATATGAAGAGAGACATCATGGAGCTCTCAGAATATGCGCCAAAGGTTGGTATGAGCCTAGCATTGAGCCTTATTTTACCTTCTCCAAGGATGATGCCATAATATGAACAAAAGATGATTGACTTTAATAATTGGCTAGGTTTCTGGTGTCATTCTAAGGGGGTGAAATATTTGTCAGCATGGAAGGAGATGGTCAATAGACTATACTGCTTTGCCAGGGATGGTCTGTACCTCTCCTCTCTAGGCTTTCGAATATTAGCTAAAACATTGTCTTCCCCCATAGTGCCATTTTTAGGCAATGCCAAACTGAAAGTACGTCTGACATAGCAAATCAAAACCAAGAAAATCTAAAGATATTACTGCTCATTGCCAAGAGTCTAAACAAAATACTCCACTCCTAGAAACTCTCTTTAGCAAAGAGAATCCTGATGTCCATGTGGTCACTGAGACATGGTTTAAAGCTGCAGAGAACACACCAACAGTGCAAGGTTATAATGCCTTCCACGCGTTTAGGCCAGCTACTTCATAGGCAGGGAGTAAAGGTGGAGGTGTCTCTATTTACATCAAAAATAAATAAACTTCAAGGCTGGTCAAACAGGAGAATGCATTTGAGCTGATCTATGTTCAAAGAGCTGATCCATGTTCAAATCACCACAGGTAAAATCTAATACCACTTCCTCGCAAGCTGTAGATCCCCCTCTATGACCCAGGAAACCCATACTGTGTATTTAAATGTATTATAAATACTAACCATCCAACCCAATACCATATTCATGGGTGACTTTAATTACTCCACTATTAACTGGGAATCCTATACAACACCATATATACATGGACAGAGATTCCTGGATTTTATAAACACAAACTTCCTGGACCAGATAGTCAATACACCAACCAGGGGTGCAACCATACTAGAGCTGGTCCTCACTAATATGAGAGACTGCTCCACACCCCCTTCTGTAATGCCTTCCGTGGCAAGGTCAGACCACAAAATGGTCTCCTTTGAAGTAAAAATAAAACCTAGACCCCCAGCAAAACCTGGAATATTCATTAACTATTGTAAGGCAAACCCCCTGCTATTAAGTCATAACCTGGCAACATTTCAAGCCCCTATAAACCCTGAGAACATTTCTGCCTATGCATAACTGTTCACTGTACCCACCAGGAAGAAGTACAGAACTAACTCAAAAAAGAAGCCACACTGGTGGAATCACAAAATCAATTGGCTGTATAACAGGAGGAAGAAAATCATGGCAAAAATTAGGAGTGTAACACCCAGCAAGATAAAAGCACTCTCATAAAACTAAACAAACAACTCAGAGGACAAATAAAGTCTACCAAAGCCAAACTGGAGTTAAGTTTGGCCTCCCAGGCCAAGGACAACCAAAAAAGATTCCTTAGCTACTTCCTCAACCTGAAAGGCAATACACAATTGTGTTCAGAGATCATTGTAAATGGAGGCAGCTGCACTGAGCCAGAAGATATAGCAAACCTCCTCAGTTCTAACTTTACCCCTCTCTCCCACTCAACCTTCCCTCAGGAAATATCATCAAATATAACTCCCCCTACTATCACTAGGGAACAAGTCCTTAATGCTCGCTATAAGACCAAGAACACTGCATCAATGGGCCCAGACAATATCCCAGGATGCCTTCTGTATAGCATGGAACATGACCTATGAACAGGCTTTGTGCCTCATGAATGGAGAAAGGTAGCAATCATCAACAATCATCCATCTGCACAAAGGTGGGCCATCTACAGACCATGGAAACTACAGACCTATAAGTCTCACTAGTCTTATATCTAAAGCTATGGAAAGAATTATCATAGAGATGATCAATAGAGATATAGTAAGCCTCCAAGACACTGGATCCAACCCAGTTTAGTTTTGTCAAGGGCAGATCATGCCTACTCAGCCTGGTGGACTTCTTCGAGAAGGTCACCAGTGCAATGGATGAGAACAAAGTCATTCACAATTCTTCAAAAAGTATCATAATAGTGATGGGAATAAGTTAACAGGCACAAGAAAAAGTGCATTGTGAAAAAGGTATGTGCCTAAAAAATAAATTGCAATGGAAAGAAGCACTTTTCATGTTAAAATTTGACACTTTATGGGGTTAAATAGAGAGCTTAATTGGAAATGGCTCCTATAATTAATTGTATTTTAATTGTTTTATTAGTACTGTTTTTATTATATAAAAAGGAATGAGAAATGGTATTGTTATACTCTGTTAAAGGCTTTTGCCGAGGCGCTGGAGAAGTCAATTTTTGGTATTACGAAAATAAATCTTTGGATTTACTGGCTGAGTCATTTTTTGGATATTATTTCTTATTGTGTGGTGAATTTTATTGGCTTTATGGCCAGTGATCCTTCTTTCCAGACTCCGAGAATTTTTCGAGAAGATCTGGGAGAAACTATTCAGAGAACATTTGAACAAAATATACTGCAGGTGGGAGAACATATGCCTGACAGAAGTATGAATCCTGCATTGGAATCCCAGTTTGGTGAGTCGCAAAAAATTTGAGATAAAGTGTTGCTGGATGGATGTCAAAAGACGACAGTTAATCCTTTTTCCGCTATAGGACAGAACCATACTATAGCTATTTCAGCTGAATTACAAGGCATAATTAATAGACTTGAAACATTACTTTTTAAAGAAAATGCAACACATCATAATATTATTAGCTTACAAAGATATTTGGAGTTAAATATTACTCTAAAGGGACTAAGAGCTTATAAGAATCCTTCCACACCTTTTGATGAAAAAAATGTAAAAGATGTGCAGTTTGGTAAAAGATGGGCCATGGCAGCACATCGCTGCACAACAGAATGGGTGGCTATTTTAGTCGAAAGAGACTTGTTAAAACAAAAACAGATTAAAAATGACATTGCCAAGTTGTGCTCAAACCTTTGTAACTCACTCATGGTCCCTAGGTTTGAGATTGTGTTAAAAGATCTTAATGAGAAAGTACTGAGCAAAACAGAAACTTTGATTCACAGGAAGATATGCAAATTGCAGAGAGATCTTCGAGAATATGCTAATGAGATGGCTTTTTCCAATAAAAATCATCAGAAGACTATGGGCGGGTCTTTTGGCAAAAAAGCAGCTAGGAAAAAACATGGTGTCTCGTTCGCCTCGTCGGAGGCGAATGAAGTTTCAGGAGAATGGTCAGACAAAATTCAGACTTTCCTTCACTTCCCCCAGCCCAAAGAAGTGAATATTTGTATGAACATTTTCACAATAGAGCCAACACAAGTGAGAGAGGTCGGAAGAGGGGACAAACAGATACGACGTGGGGAAGACAACAACAAAAAACCAACAGGGGAAAAGAAAAAGATGGTACTAATTTTTTGAAAGACTATTAACACTAAGTGTGAGTTAGATGAACAGTATGTCTTTAATCTAACTGGTCACCATTTTTCTGATACTGAAATAGCAGTATTAAATTGCGGCATTAAGTTTGTTCCAACTGTTATATCTAATATGCATTCTTTTAAAATAGATATTTTCAAATTAGTAAGGAAACTACATTTGCTATGTTTCTTTTCAAAGTATAAAGATAACAATGTAGAGGTAATGAATTCTTCTGAAGTGAATAGTTCTTTAAATGAAACAGCATCAATGGAATTTTTTTCATGCGATTCTTCTTTTGAAAGTGATGAAATTATAAATGTTTATTGTTTACTGCCGACTGATAAAATTAGTAGTAGAAGCAGTTATATACCTCCCTTTACTAATGAAACAGTAAAATACGTTTCTAGTGTAGTAAATTATTCTATGCAAGATATCTTTAAACAAAGGAATAATATTTCATACAACTTGACTAAAAATGAATGGAAAGCATTGAAAGCTATGAGAGATAGAAATTATATTATTTTTAAGCCCTCAGATAAAGGCAATAAATTAGTTGTGATGACTGTAGATCAGTATTATAAGATGTGCATGGATAATTTAAATAATGATGAAGTATATAGAACTACAGTATGGAAGGAATATGAAATGGCTTTATTAGCATATAATGAGTTAATATATAGGGGGTATAGGTTGGGATACTTCACTAAGAATGATATAGAGAAGAAATTTTCTATAGATAAATGTACTATGGCTAAATTTTATTGCCTTCCTAAGTTACTTAAAAATAAATGTAACCCTCCAGGTCGTCCAACAGTGTCTGCATGTAACTATTTTCTTCATAATACAGGAATTGTGTTACATGAACAATTGTTACCTAAGGTTGTGAAGTTATCTTCTTACATTAGAGACACTTTTGACTTCTTGGATAAAATAAGAAAAATTCAGTGGAATAAAAATAGATATTGGATAGTATTAGATGTTAAAAACTTGTATACAAACATTTCACATGAATTAGGTGTTGAGGCTCTTAAGTTTCATTTGGGAGATACCCCCTTAACTTATTATATAATTGATTTAGTACAGTTTTGTCTTAAAAATAATTATTTTGAATTTAATAATACTTTGTATCAACAAATAAAGGGAACAGCAATGGGAGCTGTGTTTGCTCCAATGTATGCAAATTTATTCATGGGTCATTTTGAAGTAGAATTTTTGTATAGAATGTGCTTTTTTAGAAATTATGTGGTAGAATACTACCGTTACATAGATTATTTAATATTTCTATGTGAAGGTGGCAGTTCCGATGTTAATAATTTCATTCAGGAATTAGATTATAATAATTTTGGAATAAAATTTGATGGTGCTCAGTGCGGAGAGAAAGTGACATTCTTAGATGTAAACTTGGAAATAGAAGGTAATAAGGTGGTGACTTCAGTCCATTATAAATTTGAGGGAGTAAATAATTTTATATATGGGACTAGCTGCCACCCACCACACTTAATATCAGCACTTACTTATAATGAATTATTGCGTATTTCAAGATTGACTAGTGATATAAAACAAAAAGAAAAACAAATTGAACAAATTTGTAATACATTTATACAAAGAGGTTATAGTATGGAATGTGCAGAGCAAGCTAAAAAGAACCTTAGGCTAAAAAGCCATATTAGTAAGTTGGTGGAGTATAGAGATAGACCAGATAAGAATAAAAACAATAAGCAAGTAGATAAAATATTTTTTGCGACTACCTATTGGGTATATACAGAGACGTTGGTCAAAATAATTATGTCTTATTGGAATTATTTGACACAAGATCCCTTTCTGGGACAGTTATTACCTCAAAGACCTATGGTGTCATATAAACGGGGGAAAAGCATTAAGGATAAGTTAGTGCATGCCCAATTTATGTTTCCTGTTATAAGATTGAGTAAACCTATATTAAATTTTGGCTTTAAAGCATGTGGACATTGCAGTATATGTAGCCACACAGTTAGATTTTTTTGATAGAATAAATGGACAGAAATTTAATTTGAATGATAATTATAGTTGTACAACAGAAGGAATTATTTATGTGCTTAAATGTGAGTCAATCTATTTTATATAGGGGAATCTAAACAAAGTTTTCAGGTCAGATTTTTAGAACACTTGAGAAATATTAGAAATGAAAAAGTGGAAAGCCCTTTAGGCTTACACTTTAAAAAGTATCATAATAGTGATAGAAATAAGTTAACAGGCACAGTTTTGGAAAAAGTGCATTGTGAAAAAGGTATGTGCCTAAAAAATAAATTGCAATGGAAAGAAGCACTTTTCATGTTAAAATTTGACGATTTACACCCTAAGGGGTTAAATAGAGAGCTTAATTGGAAATGGCTCCTATAATTAATTGTATTTTAATTGTTTTATTAGTACTGTTTTTATTATATAAAAAGGAATGAGAAATGGTATTGTTATACTTTGTTAATGGTTTTTGCCGAGATGCTGGTAAAGTCAATTTTTGGTATTACGAAAATAAATCTTTGGATTTACTGGCTGAGTCATTTTTTTTTTTTTTTTTTGAAAGTCATTCACAATGTCTACCTTGACCTAGCCAAAGCATTTGACACAATAACCCACTTGGGTATTGTTGACAAACTCAAGAGGTTAGGTACAAACCAGTATGTCACCCAGTGGAGAGCCAACTAGCTCACAGACAGGACCCAGGAAGTTAGAAATGGGGACTCCACCTCTACAAAGAGGCCAGTCACAAGTGGAGTCTCTCAGGGATCAGTCCTTGGACCGCTCCTTTTGGGCATTTACTTCTCAGAAGTCAAGGCCAATGTCAGTGGTCTCTGGCTGACTAAATTTGCAGATGATTGCAAATTAGGAACTGTCATTGAATCTTACACTGTCACAAATGTTTTCCAGGAGGGGCTGACACAGACAAACAATGGGTGTGAGAGCCATGGACTAAAACTAAATGCCAAGAAATGCATAATAGTATCCTTTGGGAAGTCATCCATCCCTGGTAACTATCATATTGACAACATACCCCTTAGAGTTGAAACAGTAGTCAGAGACTTAGGGACACACATAGATAGTAATCTAGCCTTTGATCATTACGTGTATACAGTGGTGAGGAAATCATTCTGTGTTGCACAACTTATAAACAATGTTATGGCATCTAAGTCCAAGGAAGTCATTGTTCCACTGGATGCAGCATTCATCACACCTATCATTGAGTACAATGCCCCCTTTGGTATGTACCTAGCCAGGCATATCCAACAACTGGAATGTCCACCGTGGTTCTTCACTAAAAGAATACAGGGCATAAGTAATATGTCCTATGCAGACCACCTCATGGCCCTATCCATGTATTCTGTCTCCTACAGGGTTTTGAGGGGAGCTCTATGCCTGGCATACAGGGCATTGTCAGACCCCACTCTGATAGACCTCCTGCATATCCAGAAAACAAACAGCAACAAAATTACCCATTCTAAACACTTAAACTTTGCCTGTGATTTAAATAGGACCTGCTGGAGAGATAGGTATGTATCCCAGAGACTACCTCGTCTGTGGAACAGGCTCCCCATCCATGTGAAGCAGATTTTCTCCCTAACCCAATTCAAGTGTAACTTGGACAATTGGATGGGAAACCGGAAATTCATCCCTGGTTTGGCACCTATGTCTTTAATGGACACAAGTAACCTGTAAATGGTTCATCTCCCTGTCCCATGTTTACACTCATCAAGGGTTTCAGAACTTTTCAGAGATCTGGGATGCATGGCTAGGCTTAAAAATGGCCTTTGTGGCCATTAGCCTAGTAAACACCTATGAAATTATGAACAGTACAAATCATTCTTTAGTTATGTTAGAAAACTAAGAAACAATGCTCAGTGATAAAACAGAACTCATACCAAATAGCAAAACTTACTCAGACCCAGTGTGCATCTACAAAATCCTAGCAAATAAAGTTAGTGCAAATTTCACTCCAGAAATGACTATCCAAAGCCCTTTGATTCCCATAGTTCTTAACCCCCCCCCCCATCATCACTAAAGCACATGTATTGGAAGTGCTGTCCAAGACTAAGAACACTTCCTCCATGGAGCCAGATAATATACCTGACTACTGAGTAAATAGTACCAAACATGACCTAGCAAAACCTCTACATAAGATATTTAACCTGAGCCTGGCAATAGGCTCAGTGCTAGAAGTATGGTGCACAACAGTGGTGATGCAACTCCATAAAGGTGGCCTTACTGCCAAGTACCAACCCTGGAAAATAAAGAACCAACAGTCTGATGAGTATAATTTGTAAGGCCATGGAACACATAGACTTCATTAATACTGAAATTAAAAATCTCAGGCTAAATCTGCAGCAATTTGATTTTGTTAAAGGTAGATCCTATTTAATGACCCTGGTTAACATCTTCGAGAAGGTAACAGTACCTGTCAATAGTTATCGTTGATCTGGCATGGGCAGCATCAAAGAAGATGAAGGTGACCAGTGATGTCACACAAGCCTCAGTGCTGAGACTACCTTAGTTAGGTATTTATTCGTTGACCGAAGGACTGAAAACCAAGATCTATAGCTAACCAAGTGGATGACTACAAACTGGCTATACTGTCAAATCCCCCTCTTACACAGAAAGCGTCCTGCGGGAGCTTAAACTTAGAAATGCCTGTTGTATAGAACATTTTTTAAAATGGGCTTAGATTAAATGCAACAAATGCAACATTTTTACATTTAGCAGGCAAACTTCCACTTCAGCATATAGCATTCACAATACGGCACTTCAGAATGAAAATCTAGTTAGACACCCGAGAACTTGGGTTAATAATTCCCTCTTCTCTGATCACCATGTAGCAGCAATTGTCAAGACATCTTACTACCTGGTTCAGTGGATCATCATGGAGATCTAAGCAGGGTATTGCCCCTTGATATTCAGCACTGACCAGGCCTCTTCTAGAATAAATGCCCCTTTGGGATGTATAGGTGGAAACACTTCAGAGATTCCTAATAAAAAGGATCATAAGCTTAAAATCCCTAAGCCACCAGGAAAAACTATAAATATTGTTTCTCTTTTTATGAAAGGAGACCTATTCCTTGCCTTTCAAGTAATCAGGACCCAGTAGTCCAGGATCTTTTGTGCCTTCATAAATCAAATAGTTCCACAAATACCAGAACAATATTTTAACTTGCTCAAGCAAGCACTGTGTTTTAGATGAATAAGACCCCAACTATGGCTCATGTGACCAGGGTTTGATTGGCGGTTTGGGCATTTGAGGCTCTGGCAGAAAAATATGGGCATTCATGTCCTGTTAGATGGTGTTCAGAGATACTCCCTGAGTGAAGGCATGGTCCACAGAGGTTTGTAGCCCTTGATGAACACAAGGGGGGGGGGGGGGCAGAGAAATAAGGGGAGGTCATAACAACTCCACTTCAGCAGCAGAACCAGTTGCCAGCACTGCCCCCATAGGATGACATTAATATCAGCTATAGAAATCCAGGGGAGACAGCAGGAGCAGGCATACCTAGTGATGGACAGGGGCATTGAGAAAGCCAGAAAGAATGAATGAAGCAGGGAGGAAATGGGGAAAAAAAGATTCAAACTTGCTGCAGCAGATCAATAAAACATGGTGGAGCAATGGATTCATTACTCAACATCTCCGTCACCTGTGGAATACACTACCTCTGTCCTCACATGTGGAACAGAACCCCCCCCCCCCCTTGCAGATACAGCAGTGTGTTACACTATCATCCTTCAAACAAGACCTAAATAACTCGATGGGTATTTATAAATACATCCTAGAAATGAAAGGCACAGCCCTCCTCGATAAAGCAGGTACAGACTAGGGTGAGAACTAGCAAGGCCTAATGGTCACAATAATTAGTAGCTGTGAAGCGTCTATATTACATAATCGAACTTTTAAAATTTCGAACGTCATATGGTCGACACCATATGATAGAAATTTTAAAAGTTCGAAAATGTAATAAAAAAAATAAACCAAAGAAAAAAACCTACCTGAATGGTTTAAGAAGGGGAGCAAGCCCCCCTGCACCCCCACACCCCCTGCTCTTAAAATAAACCAACTCCGAGATTGCACTACAATGCAGAAAGGGAAATATTCCCATTCTGCACTGAACGAAGATGTCCATTGAAATGTCCGAACTTTTAAAAGTTCGATCATATGGTATCGATCATATGAAGTTTAAACTTTTAAAAGTTCGACAACGTGATATAGACCTGTTGTGAATGTCCTATAATCCCTATGATATCTGTCCTTGGACATTCTTCTTACAACTATATGCTGTATTATGTCTGTCTATCTCGGCTGAGAATGTATTGTGCCTTCTGGGATAAGGTCTCTACCATGGTCAACAAAATCATATAATCAGTTAGAAGAACTGCCAATTAAGCAATTAATACAAGAAATAATAGACATTTGGAAAAAGATTTCACAAGTGGAACTGGAAGCAAGTGAATATGTTGAAGACTAGCTCAGCAAGAGCGGGCAGACTGGGCATGCCCAGTACTATCCTGTTACATGAGAGCAAGAAGAAAAGCTATGTGGTTTTAATGTATTAAATAAGGTAAACTAAAGGTGGTCAGCACAGAAGGGTTCTGATTACAGTTTTAAGGTAAATTTTGAAAGAACAAATAAAGATTTAATGAACAAGCGTCCAATTTTATTGTACCAGGAAGATTAGGAAATAATGAAAATGTTACAGATTATCTGGATTATTATAAATAATAATACAAGATGAGCTTTTTTGTAACTGAAAGCAAATAACTTAGGAACTTGTTGGTTCTGATTAGAGAAATAACAGTCAGTTTTAGTAAAGTGGAAGAATAAAGAACAGTATGAGGTATCAGTAGGACCATCGATGCAGAAGTACACAAAATGATGTGAGAAATTTTAAACAACTACAGACTTGGAAAGCAGTTTCAACAACGTTGTAGGACACTTCATAAGTATGCTGCTAAACAAATGGTAAACCAAGGTCATCCTTTGATAGTGTGTTGTTTTCACATTTGGATAATGGGGTAACGTGAGTTTAAACTTAAGTTAGGAGCAGGACAATGGGAAATGGCATTTATTTCAATAGCAGTAATAAATAACTGTAGTGCAGTAATGAAAAAAATTAATGCAGGAAGTAATATGCATTCTGCAAGTGATGTCATATTAAACATTATTAAGTGTAAATATGGAAAATGTAAAGGCTTCACAGACATGGAAGAATCGGGAGTATCTATTTTGTTAGAAAAATACATATATTAAGTATTGTACTTGGGGATGGAGAATATATTCTGTAAGGGTAGATGAAACACTCACAAATGAATAACTATCTTTTTTAAGGGCTGTTATCAAAACAAGTATATTTTTTAAAGTCTTGTTTTAAGTCAGTTCAGATAAGATCTCATCATGTTTAGCTCACCATGAATTAGAATAAAAAGTATACTAGAGATTGTCTTTGTTTTATTTTGTGGATCATGACATAATCTCATAAAAAGAAAGATTAAACATAATGTAAAAGGTAGATGTGGTATGGAGAAGGAAGAGTAAACCTGTCTGGTGGACAGCAGCAATAAACAAACTCTATAATAAAAGGATAAAATTGCTGTCCAGGACCAAGAAGGAGCAGGTGCCAAGTTGGAAGCAGTCTCTCCTTTGTCTGAACAAGCAAATAAGGTCACTGGTAAAATTCTCTAAGTCTAACTTTAATTCCAAATTGGGACATCTACTAAGGACCATCACAAGGCCTTCTTCACATACGCTAGCAGTCTCACAGGTAACACCTGAATCTGCTCTGAACTGGTGGTCAATAACACCACATACACAAATGCCACATATATAGACAACCTGTGGGCAGACAGGTTCAGTGAAAACTTCACCACCCCCGTCCCCCCATCAGTAAACCAGGATATCCCCAGCACCTGCCCCCCTCCCCTCATCACCAGGGAGCAGGTCTTCAATGCCCTCTCAAAGGCAAAAAATATAGCCTCCATGGGATCCAATAACATCATTGGCTGTATCCTACATGAGCTCAGGCATGAGCTCTCAGCTCCATTAAGCACCCTATTCATACCTCTCAACCTGGAAAAATCAAAAATCTGGACAAAGGTCCATGAAAAATAGCTACAAATCGGTATGCTGATTAATATACAATTTGCATACATAATTATGTAACCCTGCCCACTCAAATGGAATTGTGGGATACCAAGTTTCAAACTCAAACTGAAGAATAGGCAACCAAATTATGGCCCCAGAGTCCCCCTGCAACAACTCCAGTGACCCATTACTTGGCTGTTTCACCCCATTTACCATAAATACTGTGATGTGCATAATGCTTTAATTCTACAATGATTATTCGGATTTCATTTAAAACTTTTATTTTACATTTTATAGCACAAACACTAATAGACATCTGCTAAACAAAGTAATACAGCTCACAATGAAACTAGACTTAGCAGTAAAACTTCTCTGCCCTCAAAACTCACATTCATTGAAACAGCATTGAAACCCACATTCAAAGAAAATGCATCTGGCCAGTGGCGGATAAAAATTACCTTTGGGCTATTTTCAAATTATAGTCCCCTTGCACATGAAACATACATGTGTTCTTTGATCTTTGCTTTATTAAATTATATTCCTTGTATAATACAGCACACTTGTTACAGCATGTTTTAAATTTACTGTTTTGAACACTTTTCCAGTAAGCAATGAAACAAAATGCATGAACCAATAATAACAAAACTACCCAATCCATAACATTTCCATCATAAAAGTCTACTCAAACTTCTACAATCCACCAGTATCAGTAAATATGCACAATCTCTGCAAAAGTAAAAGTCATCTAAATAATTCCACATTAAAGAGATCTGTAACTAATGAAGATGTTTCTGCTAGCAAGCAACTTTATATTTCATTGTTTCATCTACAAATAACATGCCTGTTGCCCTTGAGGAATAAATTGCCTATGTTACATTAAAAAATGATAAGCTAGTAATATTGCAATAGGGAACAAACTGATAGGTTCATAGTTACTAGGTAACTCTGCCAGAGGACATTCTCAGGCCTGCAGCATCCATCCCATTTAAAATTAGCATCAGCAATCTATCTGCATACTGTGGGAGTAGAACCCACAGCCTTCTGCATCAAAAGCAAGTATACTACCTGTTGTGCTACTAACAATGCAAGCAGACATAAGCAGCTCTAAACTTCTCTTCCTCTGAAGAAATTTGCAGCACAAGAAATCTGGAAAAAGCCAAAATTCATGGCGGGGAGGGGACAAAGACCCAAAACCAGGGAGTGGGACACATTTTAAACATTGCTTGTATAATCCTAGAAAGTTGCTAGAATAAAATGTTTTGGTGTTATGTTTCCTGAAAGATAGGAAGACTGAAACTTACACAGCTATAATTATTTAGTGAATTTAGTTCTCATTAATTTGCTAGAAAACCAAAAATTTTAAGGGAAACACAGACCAAAAGTATGAGCCAAACATTCCAGATACACTGTGAAACTTTGGACAGTTAAGAGCTATGGACTTAACTCCTTAAACCACAAATGGTGGTATGGGTAGGGAATTCAGGCTCTTGCCCCTTGTACCCAAAGTACAGGGTTTGAGCCTCGGTAACCCTAACAAACAGATCCCATAGCTGGGGCATTTTACTCTCACACACACACACACACACACACACACACACACACACACACACACACACACAAACACACTCACACATAATTAAAGCAAATAACTATGGCATTACATAACTGCAAAAAAGCTTGTTCCATTTACACACACACTCCTTGACTACATAAAAGTAAATGCAAAATGCACCTGTAAAAGAACAATGGCATTGCAAACAGCATTTGAGTTGACTTACTTAAATGCAAAAAGCAAGCACCTGTAAAGTAAATAACTACAGCATTGCAAACAGCACTTGACTTACTTAAATGCAAAAAGCAAGCACCTGTAAAGCAAAGAAATATGGCATTGCAATTACTTAAGTGCAAAAAAGCTTGTCCCATTTACACACACACACACACACACACACACACATGCCTTGACTACTTAAAAGTAAATGCAAAAAACACCTGTTAAAGAAGAACATCATTGCTAAAAGCACTTGAGTTGACTTATTTAAATGCGAAAAGCAAAAACCTGTAAAGCAAAGAACTACCACATTGTAAACAGTACTTGACTTACTTAAAAAGCACCTGGCTTGGCTTTTCTCATTTCCAGCTTACCGCTGGACTGGAAGAAAAAACATTTCTCTTAACACACACTTGTTTCCAGCTTAAAAGCAAAGCACAATTTCTTAACTGCAAAAAAGTTTGTCCATTTACACACACACACCTTGACTACTTAAAAGTAAATGCAAAAAGCACCTGTAAAAGAACAACACCATAAATGCAAAAAGCACTTGTAAAGCAAAGAACTATGGCATTGCAAACAGCACTTGACTTATTTAAAAAGCACCTGGCTTGGCTTGTCTCATTTCCAGTCACATACACACTCCAAACCAGCCTGCTAATCCAAAGCAACAACTCCTGCAGCCATTACATAAGTAAAAGAGGCCGCTGTTGCTTCTCCTGCAGCCGTTACCTTTAAGTGAAAAAACTTTCTCTCGCTCTTAAATTAGTAAAAAAAGGTTCTCTTCTCTCCTGCAGCCGTTAAAAGATTCGGCTGCAACCCTTTACAAAAGTAAAAGAAGCTGTCATTGTTTCTCCTGCAGCAGTTACATTTAAATACGTAAAATAATTTTCTCTCGCCCTTAAATTAGTAAAAAAGTTTTCTTCTCTCCTGCAGCTGTTAAAAGATTCTGCTGCAAGCCGTTACATAAAGAAGCTGTCATTGTTTCTCCTGCAGCAGTTACATTTAAATACGTAAAATAAGTTTCTCTTGCCCTTGAATAAGTAAAAAAGTTCTCTCCTGCAGCCGTTAAAAGGTTCTCCTGCCTGATGCAAACCATTACTTAAGTAAATGAAGCTGCCGCCGTTGTTTCTCCTGAAACCGCTATGTTTAAATAAGTAAAAAAAATGTTCTTGCCCTTAAATAAGTAAAAAGGTTCTCCTGTAGCTGTTATATAAGTAAAAGAAGCTATCAGTTTCTTCTGTCTACTGCAGCCCAAGTAAAAGAAGCTAGCACAGCACACTTTCTCCTGACTACCACTCTAAAATAAGTAAAAAAGTTTCTCTTGCAGCCGCTGAATAAGTAAAAGAATGAAGCCCTTAAATAAGTACGTTACATAGGTAAAAGAGCATGCCATTTGCACATGATTTAGGTTTACAAACTTTACATTTACAATCACGTTTTTTTACCTGGGTTGAGGAGCCGAGCTGGAGAAGAGAGACAGGTCTGTAGAAGCTGATGTGATGACATCAGGAGTACACAAAAAAAAAAAAAAAAAACAACAAACAGAAAATTCGGGAATTAAAGGGGCCATGCAGGAATTCGTGGCACCCCAATATTTTGCCCTCAAAACTGGTATTCACTGAGGATTTCAGTTTGGTTGAGAGGGATGACCCTATTCAACCAAAGCTTGAGCACCAGCTTCTTCCCAGCCAAATGGAGGACAGCCACTGTCATCCCTCTACACAAAGGTGGATCATCCACTGACCCAGGCAATTATAGGCCCATGAGCCTAACTAGCCTGATCTGCGAGGCCATGGAAAGCATTAGCATGGACCTTATAAACAAGGACATTGGCAACCTCCAAAAGCTTGATGCCACACAGTTTGGTTTTGTCAAAGGGAGATTATGCCTGTTAAACTTGGTCGACTTCTTCGAAACAGTCACCAAAACAATGCACAAGGGGAAAATGGTGCACACCCCCTACCTTGACCTAGCCAAAGCCTTCAACACTATTCCCCACTCAGGCATAATAGATAAACTCTCCCAGTTAGTCATCAACCCTTATATTACCAGATGTGTAGCTAACTGGCTCACTGATAGAATCCACTCAGTCAAAATAGGGGAAGCCACCTCTAGAAGTACACCTGTAATGAGCAGTATAGCCTAAGGATCAGTCTTGGGGTGTCTTGGGGTGGGCTGTTTGGGATATACTTTTTTAAGGTGCAAATCAAAATCAGTGGTCTATGGCTGACCACGTTTGCAGATGACTGCAAGCTGAGTGCTGTCTTAAATTCCCCTAGTGATGTGAACATCCTCCAAGATGGCCTTACCCAAACTAATGACTGGTGCCAGAATCATGGCCTCAAACTGAATGCCAGGAAATGCATCATTATCCCCTTTAAGGAAAATGGCATCCCCATGGATTATCACATTAATAACAATGTACTAAGCATGCAATCAATTGTGAGGTACTTGAGCACCCAGGATGAGAGCAATGTGACTTTTGACCACCACATTGCCTCCATTGTATGGAAGGCTTTCCACATGGCCCACCTCATAAATAACGGCATATCATCCAGGAACAAGGAGGTCATAACATCCCTATACTTCTCCCTTATCAGACCCATTATTGAGTACAATGCCCTTTTTGGCATGTACCTTGCTAAGCACATGGAACATCTGGGAGACCAAATAAGTTCCTGACCAGGAAAATCCAGGGTCTCAAGCACCTATCCTACACAGATAGGCTAAAAGTAAAGCCCTGTCCGTCTACTCAGTTTCATACAGTCTGCTCAGAGTTGACCTATGTCTGGCATTCAAGGCCATCTCAGACCCAGCCTTGATGGAGTTGCTGCATATCTGTAAGTCAAACTCCACTCGTGCAACCCACATGCAAGGCCTTAACCTGGTCTGTGACATTACTAGAACTTGTTGGCAGGATAGATTTGTATCCCATAGACTCCCCCATCTGTGGAATAGACTCCTTCTCCATGTCAAGCAGAGTACCTCTGTAGCCATCTTTAAGAGGAACCTGGACAAATGTATGGTAAACAGAAAATACACCCCTGGGATCCCACCTGTGTCCCTGCTTGACAGAGGAATCAGGTGCTGACTTTGTGGGAACATGGGCAAAATTCTTGGCTAGGCTTACAAAGGCCTCCAGGCCAATAGCCTAGTATCATCTTATGAACCTATAAGTTCTGCTCTTTGCTTCATTTCATTTATTCTTTGTCTTCAAAGTCTGTTTTGGAAAAGAGGAATCAGTTTTAAAGATGGTATTAGTCGAAAAATATGTAGATACTGTGACAGGATTAAGGCAGGATAAAGAAAATCCTGTAAAAAAAGAAAGTTTCTCATTTGGTTTTAAAAAGAACATTTTAGGATGGAAATAAAATGTAGTAAATACAGGGAATATATTAAACTGGAATATTTGGCATTACAAAGTATGTAAACTTAATATATTGAAAAATGTAAACAGTTGAAAAAGAAAATCATGTAATATAGTAAGCAAAAAAAATACTGAAATATTTTTTTTGAAGTGGGGGAGTCATCTACTAATATAAACATTACCAGTTGACAAATTAATGAAACATAAGCAGATGTCAGACAGAACTTGTTTGGTTCAAGACTGTGGGGAGAAGAAATAATTCACTCCCCCAGATTCAGCAAGCCCTGCACGGTGTGCAGGACTAGTGCAGGAGCTCCAGCAGGCAATATGTCTGCCGTGCGATCCAGGAATAAGCTGTAGAGATGTGCACAAGCTCTTTTGCACTACTCCTGCAAGGACTCAGTTCCTGTATGCAGATTACCCCATTTTCAGGTGAAACCCATGAAAATGAGGTGAATTTGCGATTCAGGAAGCTGGCAGCCGGGCGTGCAGGACTAGTGTAATCTGTAGAAATGTACTCAGTTAGTAACCGAGTACATTTCTGCAAACTACAAAACAGAGCCATGACAGCTCCAAATAAAGGGTGGGTATTATGTCGAAAGCATGCCAAGGGCCAAATATAGGGTTTATATTAAATCAGCGAATGCTTAAAAAAGCGAATGCTGATTTATCGACCCCATGTAGGTGAAAGCTTGCAATCCCGAACACTTAGAACAGCGATTTTTTTCCCAGGGAAAAAAATTGCTGTTCCAAAAAAGAAAAAAACAAAAAAAAAACTTTAAAACATTACATAAAGTGGGGGGCTGTGCCCCCCAAACCCCCCTACTTAAATATACCAACTCCAAGATCGCACTACAGTGACAAAAATGCCAAAATAATGAAGGTGGCCAAGCGATTTCTTTCCCAGGGTAAGAATTCGGTTATATGCCGTTTCGTGCTTTCAAATTCAATCAAGACGCATTTAAAAGAATGTGTCTTCGATCATATAATAGGGAACCCAAATATATGACTATTGACATGGAAAACAGTTGCAAAAATAAAAAAAATTAACTTTTTTTTTTTTTTTAGCCAATCTCGGCTGTTTAAGTGTAGGGCAGTGGAGCGCAAATGGGATCGGGCGAAAAAAAAAAAAAAACTAAAATAAGCACTCTAACTAAAATCACTATTTTGCCATTATACTCAATGGCAGGCAGAAGACAACATGGCCAGTGAATAGTGGTTGCTAAGGGGGGAGGCTCAGTGTGGGGCCTGTAACTATGCATCAGCAGGCAATCATATGCAAATGAGGGGAATAATACTGAATCCCAGATTTCTCCTGCATGCTAGTCAGCACCCAACAGTGTAAGAGTAGGAATAGCTTGGTGCAAGCCTAGGAGTTAGCTGACATCATAGGGGGGATGTCAGGCATACTGTAAGTGGATTGGAGTCCTATGGCTCGGGTTTGCCCTCATCTTAGCAGAGCTAAGCAAGGGGGTGTGTCTGAGGCTGCCTAGCACTAAGCACCGCACTGGGTTTTAAAGGAAAAAAAAAAAAAAAAAAAAGTAAACCAGGAAATAGCAGCTCTGTGCACATTTCAGCACTGTGTTTGTGCGGCGCACCCCTGGGCTTAAACAGGAAGGCAATGGGAAGGGAAAACAGCAGTAGGAAGGTAATCTAGGAAAACTAGCATAGCTGGCAGGTGAAATGTATCAGAATCAGCTGATTACAGAGGCAGCAGACCAGCCCAGCCCAGAACACTACTATAAACTATGCAAACACCTTTCCCTCTGTTTTTTTCCACATACTCTACACCACTGGTGTATACAAGTGGGGGAATTTTAACAAACAAAATCAACAAAATGTAGGGACTGCAATAGCTATCATACATCAACATGTGGAAGAGGCTGAGGGTAGTGAGGATGAGAATGCTGTTGATCAACCCACAGTGAGAAGATGGAGAAGAGTGTACAGACCCTGGGTAACCTACCAGGGGCTACATGAGCTGGAGATGGTGGAGTGCTATAGGGTGGACAGAGACCTCCTACATCAAATTGTTGAGCTGTGCTGGCCACGCCTCACACACAGAACTAACAGAGGGGAACCAATCCCAGTGGTTACCAAGGTATGTGTAGGCCTAAGAATAATAGCTACAGGTACCTTCCAAAGGCCAACTGGTGATATCATGGGGATCTCACAGGCATCAGCATCCAGGGTATTCCACCAGTTCCTGGATGCCATGTCAGCACATGCCGGTGACCACGTATATTTCCCCAACATCCGTGAGGCATTGGCCAGCAATATGCATCTCTTCCACCAAATAGCAGAATACTCTGAGGTAGTGGGTGCTATAGACTACACGCACATATGCATCAAAGCACTACCCAGTGAGCGGGGTACAGTAAACAGTAACCACAAGGGCTTCCCCTCCATCAACTGTCAGGTTGTGTGCAATGCCCAGGGCATAATAATAAATGTGTGTGTGCTGGCTGCCCTGGAAGCTATCACGATTCCCACATCTGGAATCTGATGCAGCTGTACCAGAGATTTGCCAGTGGGGACATCCCTTATGGTCACCTAGTGGGGGATGCTGGTTACGCACTGGAGCCGTGGCTAATGAAACCCATCAGAAATGCACACCCACCTGAACTAGAACTCCATAATGGGGCACACGCACAGACCAGAATTGTAATAGAGCATGTGTTTGGGATGCTCAAGTCATGGTTCCGGTGTCTGGACACATCTAGTGGAGCCTTGCAGTAGTCCCCAGTTACATGTACTCAAATTGTCATCATATGTGCCATGCTACATAATATGATCCTGCGGAAACAGCTGCAGCAGGAACAGCATGGGGCAGGGCCACGCAGCCCCCCACCATTGCCAAGGCCTGCACAGGCACAGAGTGACTCAGAGGAGAAACAACCTGAACCTGCCCCAGTAGGCAGAAGGAGACATGCCCAGTATGCCCTGGCCTTGGCAAAGAGGCAATGCATAGCACATACACTGACACAGGAGGGACCCAGGGAATGACCCCACTCTCTGACTCGCACATACAGTGAAAGGGATGCCAAACATGACACTACCGGTGCTCAACCATGTATAGGGAGTGTACTATGTGCATCTGACATAGGCAGCCCTCCAGCTCCATCCTCAATATGGAAAGGTAAGTCACTTTCCTTACCAATTGCCGAATGGAGTAGCATGTGTTGTTACTTGTACCTATGGTATGGATGTGAGCATGCAAGGGAATTGAGTAACTGAATGGGATGCCACCAGATAGTAGACACCTACAGTGGCACCATGAGATCAGTAACAAATACTGGTGTCACCATAGTAGCCAGTACTACACATGGAGACAAAACCCACTGCAGGAAATGTGCTGGGCCACATGTGTGTCCATATGACGCACACATGCCAGTCAGGGAGGTTCACATACCCAACAACAGTCTCAGCCAACAGGACAGGTGTAGAAAAACACAAAAAAAGGTTGTGCTAAGGCCTCTGAATGATGGCTATGGACAACCCCCCCCCCACGGCCTACACAGACAGACTGCAGCAGGTCAGGCAGTAGGATGTTAGTTCTGAAGGGTAGGAAGTCAGAAACTGATATGTAGGTCAATCAAACCTAAGAGCTAGTCAGCATGATAGGTTAGAATACAGAATGAAATGGAGCACTTGACATACCAGTACAATCATAGCAAATGTATACAAGTGTTAGGTGTGCCCCCCATCCTATGTAGAAATGTGGAAACAGTCAGGTGTGCCCCCCAATCCTGTGTAGAAATGTAGAAACAGTCAGGTGTGCCCCCCCCAATCCTATGTAGAAATTTAGAAACAGTCAGGTATTCCCCACCCACAATCCTATGTTGAAATGTAGTAACAATCTGGTATGCCCCCCCAATCCTAAATAGAAATGTAGTAACAGTCAGGTATGCCTCCCCAATCCTATGTAGAAATGTAGAAACAGTCAGGTGTACTCTCCCAATCCTAAGTAGTGATGTAGTAACAGTCAGGTGTGCCCCCCAATCCTATGTAGAAATGTAGAAACAGTCAGGTGTGCCCCCCAATCTTAGGTAGAAATGTAGTAACAGTCAGGTGTGCCCCCCTATCCTATGTAGAAATGTAGAAACAGTCAGGTGTGCCCCCCAATCCTAATGAGAAATGTAATAACAGTCAGGTGTGCCCCCCAATCCTATTTAGAAATGTAGTACCATTCTGGTGTGCCCCCCAATCCAATGTAGACACGTTGTAACAGTCAGGTGTGCCCCCCAAATCCTATGTAGAAATGTAGTGATAGTCAGGTGTGCCCTCCCTCCAATCTGTAGATATGTAGTAACATGTATGTGTAGGTATAATACCAGTGGTGCACAGATTACCTGAGTTGGCCAAGGTAGCAGGATAAATTGTCGCATTTGTACAATATGCAGGTATGCATGTGTTAGGTTGGTGTGTGTTTCATATTGTGTGAGAGTGGTCAGTATGTATGCATATTGAGGTTTGACCTGGTGGCCATTGCCCACTACTGCCGATGACAGGGACAAGTCCTCACAACTGCAGTGCCAAAGACAATGCTCCCCAGTATAACACATGCTAGCAGTAAGCCTTTGTAAATGTATGGCGGTAATATGTGTCACCATCTGAAAGATGAACATGGCATGACTGTTGGGCTAGATATACAAGCAGTACACAGGGAGAATTATCCCAGACATACAGTATATAATGTGTAACTGTGAAATGGACACACCCTTGGAATTGTACATACAGGTATGCATCACATTATCTGGGCTTGTAGTAGGGAAAGCCGATGTCGTCTGGCCGAACACTCACAGATCATAAAGGTGATAGGACTGATGTATTGGGAAATGGCTGATGTCCCTGCACAAGCCAGCATAACTGGAATGCCCCATGCATATCTGTGAGTCAGATGCAAGTAGTGTCCATAGCACACATGCACCCAGCTCACCCAAATACCACACACAGGTACCTCTCTGGTCTTATCCCTGCTGTTGGGAATGGATACAATATGGCCCCCACCTCTGTATGGCAATAGCGAAAGAATGCAGCATGCAGTGCAGGTGTCCCATGCAGGTGTGTCCATAGCTGAAAGCAGCACCCTGCCAGCATCCACTCCACCTGATCAATACTAATAGAAAGCATTAGCATGAACACCTAGCACACCTACCCTGTCACCCCAGGGGAGTATACTGTATGGCAGTCTGAGACTGTAGGACTGACAGAATGCAACAGCCTGCTACAGCTTACAGCTAGCCTGCATCACCACCAAATGCCCTACAGGCCTCTGCCAAAGACCTGTGTCTCACCAGTACTGCCAATATATGTTATGTCATGGACACCCAAATAACAACAAAACACACTCCACATAAGCCATATGCACGGCCATGTGGACAAGCCACAGTAACATATTCACCATGTCCCACTGCATGAACTGTGAACCAACACCAAAACACAGCTGTGATGAGGTAATATCTATAGGGAAAGTATCAGAGAATGTATGCATAATGTATGGAAGAGGACAGAATAATGTGGGGGTGGTAGCATGGGCAGCATGGAATGTGCAAACTCCGACACACAGCCATGTGCACATATTATCCCTGGCTGCAAACACAAAAATGGTTAAACCTGCCCATACACCACAATAGGGGTAATGTCCTGACTTATGACCCCTGCCTCTGGGTAACCTGTGTGAATCTGTACAGCTGTGAGGTATTGCCACAGCAAGATAAAGCCATACTTTCACGTCGATGGATATACAAGTATGGGATCCTCTGCCATCACTGTACCAAGGTGCTGAACTGGATACACAGACCCAACAGCAAGTCTCTGCAGCTCCCCCTCCAGAATGGCATGACTTTCCATGAATTTGTAGGTGTTTGACCACAATACTGGACACAGCTGCATTCCCTTGTATTCCCCAGGACATCACTCTGAGCAAAAATGTCTACCTGACAGTACATGAGGACATAAAACATCACAGTGTATAACAGTACACCTGTCTGAATATCTTTGCTAACCCCAGTACCATGTAGCGGAAGCGGCACAGACACAATCACCTACAGTACACACTATCCCTTGCACTGTTTGACCCCATATTGCCAACTGATCTACAGATATCCTGCAGAAACAGTTTGCTGGCTGTAGGTGTAGAACACAAAGGTCTGGACTGGAGTACAAACTACCTGGAATGGATCACACATTCAATACAGAAGGGCATACTGGGCATGCTCACACACTTAGAGAAATGAAGGCAATGTCAGACAACAACATATTGAAAGGTCATACTGGGCATGCTCACACAATTAAACAAATGAAGCCCATGTCTGCCAATAACAGTGGACCATACATATCTGACAGTTCCAGATGTTAGTACATACACTCCTCAGTATGCACCAGTCATGCTTTATACACACAATGGATAGGAATGCACACATATAGCCAAGGACAACACACTATAATATGCCAAAAGTACACATACGTAGATGTGTGGAAGAGAGTGACAGTGACAAAGAGCCTTCCATCATGAGGCCTGTCCCACCCAGCACACAGCCAAATGGCTACAACCACATGATGTGTAAATGTCACTCACTGTAGAAATTAGCCACTGGTATCCCTCAACAATACAGACTCTGTGGTGCAAGTGCTAGCTGTGCAATATGACAGTACAAGGCAGTAGTCATCTAGCAGATGTATATACATACCTGCAGAATATAAACCTGTCTGTGCCTGAGTGTGGTGTGTCTACCTCTAGATGAATGGGTTATGGCCCATGCACACACACTACCCTCTCCATAGCCTTACTACGAAAAGCCTGCTGATGTCATTCCCAGTGAAATACACCTTTGGGAAAGGAGTACCCCAGTAATCTCTGTGGCGTGTCCTATAACTGCTTAATGATGTAGTGTGATAAACTAGTTAGATAGGAGTTCTAATCCCAGACGTGACAACTGTGTGCGTGTGTTTGTGTGTCTCTGTAGGGAGCAATGATTTTTAGGCTAGTCACACTCACTACTTTTCAACTGCCTTATTTTGACAAGCCTGCTGATGTCATTCACTTTGAAATACACCTTTGGGAATGGAGTAGCCCAGTAATCTCCATGGTGTGTCCTACAACTGCTTAATGTTGTAGTGTGATAAACTAGTTAGGTAGGCATTCTAATCCCAGACATGGCAACTGTGTGCATGTCTCTGTCTCTGTAGGGAGAAATGCTTTTTAAGCTAGTCACACTCACTACTTTTCAAATGCCTTACTTTAGCAAGCCTGCTGATGTCATTCACTTTGAAATACACCTTTGGGAAAGGAGTAGCCCAGTAATCTCTGTGGTGCATCCTGTAATGGTGAAAGGCTGTATTGTGATAAACTAGTTAGTTAGGGGTTCTAATCCCTGACATGGCAACTGTGTGTGTGTGTGTGTGTGTGTGTGTGTGTGTGTGTGTGTGTGTGTGTGTGTGTGTGTGTGTGCATCTCAGTCTTTGTAGGGAGCAATGCTTTTTAGGCTAGTCACACTCACTACATTTCAAATGCTCTACTTTAGCAAGCCTTCTGATGTTATTCCATTTGATATACACCTTTGGGAAAAGAGTAGCCCAGTCATCTCCATGGTGCATCCTATAACTGCATAATGGGGTAGAAGTTCTAATCCCAGACATGGCAATTCTGTGTGTGTGTGTGTGTGTGTGTGTGTGTGTGTGTGTGTGTGTGTGTGTGTGTGTGTGTGTGTGTGTGTGTGTGTGTCTGTGTAGGGAGCAATGCCTTTTAGGCTAGTCACACTCACTGCATTTCAAATGCCCTACTTTGGCAAGCCTGCTGATGTCATTCAGTTTGAAATAAATCTTTGGGAAAGGGGTAGCCCCATAATCTCAATGGCACGTCCTATAACGGTGTAATGCTATAGTGTGATAAACTGGTTAGGTTGGAGTTCTAATCCCAGACATGGCAACTGTGTGTGTGTGTCTCTGTTTGTGTAGGGAGCAATGTCTTTTAGGCTAGTCACACCCAAATGCCCTACTTTGGCAAGCCTGCTGATGACATTCAGTTTGAAATACACCTTTGGGAAAAGAGTAGCCCATTAATCTCCGTGACACATCCTATAATTGCGTATTGCTGTAGTGTGATAAATTAGTTAGGTAGAAGTTCTAATCCTAGATATGGCAACTGTGTGTGTCTCTGTGTAGGAAGCAATGCCTTTTTAGGCTAGTCACAATCACTACTTTTCAAATGTCTTACTTTGGCAAGTCTGCTGTCATTCACTTTGTGTCCTGTAACTGCGTAATGATGTAGTGTGATATAGTACTTTGGTAGGGGTTCAATTCCCAGACATGGGAAGGGTGGATGTTTGTGTATGTGTTTCTTTGTCTGTGTAGGGTGCAAAGCGTTTGAGGTCATTCACAGTCACTACAACCTCCACTTACCTTCATTGGCAAGCCTGATGATGTCATTCCCAGTGAAATACACCTTTGGGGAAGAAGTACTCCAGTAATCTCCGTGGCATGTCCTATAACAGTGTAATGCTGTAGTGTGATATAGTACTTTGGTAGGGGTTCTATTCCCAGGCATGGCAAGTGTGGATGTCTGTGTGTATGTTTTTCTTTTTCTGTGTAGGGTGCAATGCTTTTGAGGCCATTCACAGTCACTACAATCTCCACTGACCTTCTTTGGCAAGCCTGCTGATGTCATTCACAGAGAAATACACCTTTGGGGAAGGAATACTCCAGTAATCTCTGTGGTGATTCCTATAACTGTGTAATGCTGTAGTGTGATAAACTAATTAGGTAGGAGTTCTAATCCCAGACATGGCTAGAGTGTGTGTCTGTGTTTATCATTCATATCCTTTGTGGAGGGGGCTGTAAGTGTGGACTCATTGTGTAGCGGGTTTTGGAAATTTCTTATATGGCGGCCCTATTATATGTCACAATGTCCACCTTACAAGGATAAGAGATGTGAAATAGCTGAGATTCTGGGGTGCCAATCCATACCCCTACATGTGACATCAAGGCCTGGTGAACAAAGTCAGCAACCCTTGTATTACCCAGAGAACACTCTCAACCCATGTCTCATACACAAACACACTTGCATAGGCAACAACCACTATGTTGATACTACCCTGCGTATTGCCCACAGATAGTAACCATGGTGTGATTGCAGTGGACTACAGATGGCATGACACCCTGCCCATCAGTACAATAGGTGCTTACATGCAGACAATGCACCTTCACTATGTTCCTCACTGGACACCTGCAACACCTGTGATGCCATCAAATGTGACCCACAAAGGACATACCATGCCTTAAACACATGCCCTGTATGGACAGATGCCACTGACACTAGGGAATACCTGTATCATGCTATCAATGTTGGTGCAGGGTCAACCTGCTGTCCATTACCAGTTCCCACCAAAGAGGCCAGGACGGGCACATCTGATGATAACAATCTGCGTACACAACATGGGCCAGACACCCCAGGTACACTTCCACATGTCACTGTACATGCATGTGGGATGTGTGCACATCCCAGACATCATCCATGTCATGGACTACGGAACACATACATGGCAAGCATTGCACAGCAATCGCCTCACACAATAGTTACCCAGGTGACTGGATGGTGAATATAATACCCACCTGTGTGGGCCAATCCAGACACTACACCCCTGAGCCACACTGCAGACCATTGTCATGTGGCCTGATGCCAAGGTATACCCTTCACCTAGCCTGGTATAGCCTTCTGGCACAGTCAACCACTACACACCCATGAAGCAATGCACCCATGCATGTCAGTACTGGCACCCTGTGTCTGTGTGTGTGGTGTATGATGCTTTTGACCACATTCACATTCACTACAACTCCCACTGGCATACTGAAGCATGTTGTCTGATGTCAGACAACTTCACATACCCTTTGCCCATATAACCTCTGGATAACCCCTGTGGTGCATGTGATACCTGTACATTACTGTATTGTGGCAAACTAACTAGTTAGGAAGTGTATTCCTGACCCTGCCAAGTGTGTCAATGTGTGTGAGTCTCTGAGAGAGTGTGGCTGTGTTGACGCTGACACCTGTTCATGTGAAGAGGCATGTGTACTTCACCTACCATATCACTACCATATCACTGTTGCAGATATCACTCACCATCACATATATGTTTGGACAACTCTTCAACATGTAAGGTATGCGGCACATGCAATAACTGCATAGACATGTGATAGCAATACATAGTCAGTCAGGGGTTTGAAATCCTGTACTGGTAGGTGTGTGACACAAACATGCTTAGATTTTACTCTACAATCTCCTCCCTGACTTACTTTGTCTCTGTCTATCTTTCTCACTCCCTCTCTGATGGATGTTGAGAACTACACCTGCTTTGCTTAGGAAGCAGCTTGTATTTTGTAAGTGATGCTCATGATTAGCTGATGGCCTCTGCATGAATTGCAGTCCTCCTCAAGCTGATTGCATTTGGAACAGCTGTGGTAACATTCCCATAGCCAATTGCATGGAAACACACTCCAATATCTAGGAACATCATGTTGGTGTTGGGCCTTTTCATTCACTGTGAGCAGCACCTATATCTGGTGTTTGGCAAACATCATCACAGATGGATTTGGGATTTACATCTAACAACATACACTGTGAAAACAAGCCAACACACAGGAGGATGATATGCCTGACATGACTACAGAATGTAAGTGTTGCTATTCTGCATTTGGAGTAATGTCAGTTTAACAGGGTGTGTGTGTGTGGAAATGGCTGGTCTACATGTTTTAATATGTGTCATCACAGTGCTATGTGTTTGAGGAAACTCCCATCTGTAGGGTCATCTTCAGACTGGGCAGTGTGTGGAGCCTTTTGTTTCTTGTGTTACTCACAGAACACCTATCTGAGAACTGCAGAAGCATAGTGAGAGGATTGCAGTCAGTACATGGTGACAGCCATGAGAGTTACTGACTTCATATCCCTCATAGGACATATGTCACAACAAACCCTGGTATGGCAGTAAATGTATGAGATTATCACAGCAACATGCCAGTATTGGGGCAGTGTTCATAGCTCCAGCCATAAGTCTGTCAACCTTTGTAAATATGTCATTCAGTAAGAGGTGCATATGTCCTGTACACCATTATTTATTGACATCATACCTGATAACAAGCCAGTCAGATATCAGACTGCTAGACATGTTATGTATAGTAGGGGTTGTTTCTGAGGACTTAGCTTGGCCATTCTGCGGTTGTATGTACAGTACTGGGGTCTGTGTACTTAGGGTGATTGTCGACAATATGTGTATTGTGCATACATACCTTGGGCTGTGCACAGACTGTGGTAGATGCCATTGTTGTCAATCCTGTTCTATCTGATGTTACATGCTGCTCCAGGGTATGGTACCCTATTGGCTCACATGTCTGTAGCATCAGACACACACATGTCCCATAACACAGACAGCCATCGGACCACACAGTACCATGACCCAGTGTATATAGGGTCAGTGTGTGAGTGGCACATATGAGGATGGCGTTTATCAGACAGTCCATATAGTGTCATATTAAGCTTGTGTATCATATGTGGCTGTGGCTGTGTTTACATTGGTTGTGGGTATGCACTTTCACACAGGTGTCTGTTACTCTGTGTAGTGACATGCATGTAGAGCCCACTATAATCACAGGTACATGTGTATTCCCCCATACAAAATATAGTCCAGTGTTGTGGCAGTCTGCCTGTAGTTTGCATAGTGCTTTGTGACATGCCTAGCAGCCTAGTATAATTACCCAGGGTGCTGATATGTCCAGTTATTTGCAAGACATACTGCTGGCAGACCACCATAACTGTTGTGTATTTCTGACAAAGCAGTGGGATTCTGTACAGATGTATGTCACTAACTACTGGGTAGTATCTGGCCATGTGACCCCTGTACCACCAGGTATTATGTGTCAGGACAAACTGGCGTGTGTGCATGCATAAACTGTGTGGGCATATGTAGTCCAGTATTTACGTGATATGCCCATGTACACGTCTATAACATCCACATTGGGAAGCGTGGTCCACATGTCTCGCATGAAGGGGATATGTGTACACCTCTGAACTGATGACAGAGTGCCAGACTGTCCATATATTGGTCATATCTCTGCTGTAGTCCACAGGATCATTACTGTGCTAGCAGTGTTACTGTACTATGATGTCCTTAGGATGTCTGACAGTAGCCAATGCTACACATTAAAAGCAGACACACAACATGTTGGTTAAGACAATCCCTATTACAGTAGCAACAGTCTACATATATACCTGCAATACATACATGACATCCCCTCGCACTAAGAGGTTGGGACTATTGGGGCTGAGGTAGGACTCCACTCCATTTTCTGGACATATGGTGAACATATATGTATATATATATCGACATACATAGATGGATCTATATATATATATATATATATATATATATATATATATATATATATATATATATATATATATATATATATATATATATATATATATATGTACATTACCAACATGAAGTCAACTTTTCATAGATCAGATCCAACCATAAGCTAATCACCCTAGATATCCGCATCCCACCCCCACCCACCATTAAGGAAATCACGGTAAAAAATGTCTCCAAAGACACCTTCATGCTTCTTAAGACAGAAGTTGCAAACTTCATGACACCCATGAATATGGACTATACAGTTATGACTACTGAATCCTACACAAATGCACTGTATAAGCACTTACACTAGTGCATGGATCGTGCTATTCCCAAACAGAACCAAGATGCTATCCTCCAAAAAAAAGGAAGCTAATCTGGTGGTCTCCTGCCATAAACAAACTCTACAATAGAAGGAAGAAACTGTTGCAAAAGAGAGTAAAATCCCATGAGTGGAGGAGCTCCCTGGTCAGCCTCAGTAAGAAGCTGAGATCCCATAGAAGGTCCTGCAAAGCTAGCTATGAAAACAAAATCACCACTGATTCTAAGGGCAACCACAAAGCATTCTATAGCTATGTCAAGAATCTCAATGGCAACACCCAGATCTGCCCTGAGTTACAGCACAATGGCATGAAAATTACAGAACCAACTGTTATTGCCAACATCCTGGCAGATAGGTTCAGTGCTAACTTTACCCCCCTCTCACCCCCTAAAGGCCCATATCTATACTGGAAGAATGCAGAGTTCCTGCAATCACATTTACGCAGGTAAAAGCTGCACTCTCTAAAACCAAAAATACAGCATCCATGAGACTGGACAACATCCCAGGCTGCATTTTACATGAACTTCAGAGCGAACTGGCTCCCCACCTAAGCACCATGTTCAATCATAGTCTCACGTCAGGCTTTGCGCCCGCTGAATGGTGCACAGCAACAGTTATCTCACTCCACAAAGGGGGAGCCACCACTGATCCTGGGAACTATCACCCTATTAGCCTGATTCGACTGGTCTACAAGGCCATGGAACACATCATCATAGAACTCAAAAACAAAGACATTGGTAACCTCCAAACTCTGGATCCCACCCAGTTCGGGTTTGTGAAAGGCAGATCATACCTTCTGAACCTGATTGACTTCTTTGAGGCAGTCACCAAAGCTGTAGATGAGGGTAAGGTGGTTCACCCAGCCTATCTTGACCTGGCCAAGGCTTCCGACACCTCCGCCCATTCTGGAATTATAGCTAAACTCACTAAACTAGGTATAAAAACCTACGTCACAAGATGGGTTGCCAACTGGCTCACTGACAGAACCCACATTGTAAAAATTGCGGACTCCAAATCTGACTTCAAACCAGTGAGTGACAAGTGGAGTACCACAGGGTTCAGTCCTGGGACCTCTCCTGTTTGGTATCTACTTCTGTGAAGTACAGGCTAACCAAGTTTGCAAATAACTGCAAACTAGGAGCCATAGTCAAGTCCCCAAATGATGTGGGCATCCTACAGAAGGGCCTCACTGAGACAGATGCTTGGTGTCAGAGGCAGGCCCTCAAGCTCAATGCCAAAAACTGCATTGTCATCCCCTTTGGTAAAAACCCTGTACCCATGAACTACCACATAAACGTCAGTCTACTTAATGCCGAATGTGTGATAAGAGACCTTGGCACTCAGGTGGACAGTAGTCTCTCCTTTGATAAGCACATCACCACTGAATGCAATATTTAGGGTATACCTGGTGTCTACTTTCCCTCCCAATACATGTTCCATGCTACAGACCTTATTATACTATCGGCTGTCCTGTGATTACATATCAGACAATATGAAACAAAAAAGCCTTTTAAAATTAGATTACTTGAACACATTAGAGACATTGAAAATGTTAAAATGTTTAGCTCAGTAGCAGAACATTTTTATTATGCACATCAGAGTCAGTCTAAGGGCTTATTAGGTACAATATTAGAGAAAGTTGTAGATAATTATTTGTATAAGAATATTAAAAATGCTTTACTGTATAAGGAAGCAATTTATATTTTAAATTTTGCTACTTTGGCACCACAAGGAATGAATGTAGATTTTAAATGGAGAGTTTTACTTTAAATAGTTTTGTATGTAATTGAATGATGAGAATATTGGATAATTGGATCAATGAATGTATTATAAGTATGGAGTGTGATGTATGCTTAGTATTCTCCTATGAAGGCATCAGCCGAGACATCAGAAGAATAATAAACACTGTTTTGCTCATTACTTGGACACTAGTTTGGTGTTTTTTTCTAGAATTTTGCCTTGTCTTTATGGTATAACTGGTTCTATGGCTAGTGATCTGAATATTGATTTGCCAAGGGTGTTTCAAGATACAACGGATTTGCAGCAGAGACCTACGGATAATTATTTATACCAATTGAATGACAGAATGGTTAATTTCTCTTCTACACATACTGAGGCTGTTATTGGATCCATTGGCAATTTACAGGCCTGCACCTCGAATCTACCAACCTGGAATAAATGGGAAACAGATTGGAATTGCAGGCTTTCCAATCTGTTCTCTTCCATTGAATGGAAACAACAGGTGCCAATGAGTATGGAAATTAAGGTACTGTGTGAGTCTCATGAGGAATTGTTTTATAAAGAGACATCTGTATTTTTAAATGTTCATAGTTTAACCAAGTACCTTGATTTAGAAATGACCCCCTGAGGTCTTAGAGTGTTTAAAGATCCAGTGACACCCTTTAATTTGGAAGATGACATTGATTTAACTTTTCAAAAGTGCTGGATACAGGCAGCCCACAAATGTACAACGGAATGGGTTGCTATATTTGTCGAGCAAGACAGGTTGAAATAAAATAATTTACAAAAAGATATCAATTCCACTTGTAGTAATTGGTCTAAAACAGGTCTACTGATTTTGGACAATATCTTGAAGACATTAACAGTAAACTGAAGGGACATGAACAGGACATAATGAACAGAAAAAGAAATAAATTAATTAGAGACACCAAAGACTATGATAGTGGTATGGCCTTTACATCAAAGGCCAATAGAAAGAATGTAATGTGTCATGTGACATTCAAGGAAGGGAAGAGGGTGGAAGAACGGTGTTCTTTTAGTTCATGGCCATCTTTTGAGACAGTTTCGTCTGGTGAAGATGATAACTGTGTAAATAATAGTGAATACCCGCCCTTACCACCAGCGCAAAATAGTGCGGAACATCAACAAACTTTTCGGAACCAAGGGGGAAATAAAACTTTCTATCAGGGAAAGAAATGGCAGTGAGAAGGACAGCTTAACCAACAATATCAGCCACACCCCCCAATAACATTCTCAGCAGCAGCAACACAGGAATAAAAGGGGTAGATGGTAAAGTGCACTCCTATGTGGTTAATCTGTCTGGTTATAATTTAAATATGTATGAAAGAGCTGTATTAGAATGTGGTTTAAAATTTATTCCTACAGTAATACCGAGGCTTCATGATTTAAAATGTGATGTGTTTAAGTTTATTAGAAAATTACAATTTAAGTATATGTTCAGACATAATGTGGAGGTTACATCACAGATTTCTGTTGTTGATGAAGATGTTTCTTTCATTGGTGATGATAGCTTTTTTTCCTGTGAATCTGATGATGTTTCAAATGCATACTGTCTATCTGATACTAGTAAAATAGAGGCAAAAAGTAAATTCATACCTGTATTTAATTGTATGGATATTATACAGTTTCAGAACATGCTTAATTATTCTATTGAACAAGAATGTGTTAATTCAAAAAAAAGTATGAATATTGAGTATAATTTGACCAAAAATGAATGATCAGCACTGCAGGCACTAGGTAGAAATGTAGATTTGATTTTTAAGCCTGCAGATAAAGGTAATAAGTTAGTTCTTTTACATATTTCACAATATTTGGAAATGTGTTATAATCATCTAAATGATGTGACAGTGTATGAAAAGGTTCATGGTGATATGTATGAGCTTGCTATTTCTGAGTATGAACAACTTTTGCATAAATGTATTAGATTAGGATATTTGACTGACGAAGATGTTAAAAAAAAAGTGTTGTCATTATAATGCTAGTATGGCATATTTTTATGGTGTACCAAAAATTCATAAACGTTTTACTAATTCACCAGGGCACCCTATTGTTTCTGGAAGTAATTATTTTTTGCATGATATAGGATGCCTTTTGCATGAATTGATGTTACCTAAGGTATTACTGTTACCAGCTTATGTGAAGGATGTATCAAATTTTCTGTATAAAATATAGGCTGGAACGACCATATGTATTGGATCACTCTTGATGTAAAAAGCCTAAATACAAATATTTACCATGAGTTTGGCTTGGAAGCAGTGAGATTTTTCTTGGGGCAAGGTCCAGCAACATATGTCAATTTAAGCATGGGTTTGTTTGAACAAGAATATATCTACAAAACTTCATTTTTTCATCAACATGTTAAAAATTATAGATTTATAGATGATTTGATTTTCCTGTGTGAAGGAGGGGAAACAAAAAATGATGACTTTATATCTGAGTTGCAAATGAATAGATTTAATCTTAAATTTGAAGGTATACAAATTGGAAAAAAGGTATCGTTTTTAGATGTGGAGGTAGATGTATCTAAAGCATATTTACATACTAAGATACATAGAAAATTTGAAGATCAAGTTAAATATCTTAAGGCTACTAGTTGCCATCCTCCCCAAAGTATAGAAGCGCTCACAGTTGGTGAGTTTATTAGGTTACAGGGATTATGTAATGATATACAAGAATTACAACAGGAAACTCAAAAAAATGTATAATATGTTCTACTCTAGAGGATATAGCCAGCAAGTAATACATAAAACTTATCATAAAATGAACCAAACTAATATACAGGGATATAAAGGAAATAGAGAAATGAGAAACTATGATAGTAACGAGAAGAAATAATTTAGAAATCTATTTTATTACACTATATAGTGTTTTTAGTGATAAGGTGGTTGCAATGGTTAAATATTATTGGAATTTTCTAAAAATATCTAAGGAAGCAAAAGACTGGTTACCAGAAAATTTAAAATTTTCATATAAAGTAGGTAGAAGTATTAAAAGTTTTTTAGTTAAAGGTAGGTTGGTTAAACTAGAACTTAAACTTTATGATACACCTAAAAGATTTGGTACTGAAATCTGTGGTAAATGCAAAGCCTGTAGGCATATAGTTACAGGCTTTGATAGTATAACTGGGAGAAAATTTGATAATAAAGGAACTTTTAGATGTGATACGGAGGACATTGTATATGTGCTTAAATGTTCCTGAAATAAATTGTACATTGGTGAAACGAAAAGGCCTTTTAAAATTAGATTACTTGAACACATTAGGGACATTGAAAATTTTAAGATGTTTAGCTCAGTAGCAGAAAATTTTTATTATGCACATCAGAGTCAGTCTAAGGGATTATTAGGTACAATATTAGAGAAAGTTGTAGATAAGTATTTGTATAAGAATATTAAAATTTTTTACTGTATAAGGAAGCAATTTATATTTTAAATTTTGATACTTTGGCACCACAAGGAATGAATGCAGATTTTAAATGGAGAGTTTTACTTTAAATAGTTTTGTATGTAATTGAATAATGAGAATATTGGATAATTGGATCAATGAATGTATTATAAATATGGAGTGTGATGTATGCTTAGTATTCTCCTGTGAAGGCATCAGCTGAGACGTCAGAAGAATAATAAATGTTTTTTTGCTCATTACTTGGTCACTAGTTTGTGGTTTTCTACAAGTATTCCTGGTGTGTCATGTGTAACTCCATGTCCATGTACTGCATGATCCCAAAGGGAAGTACTGCCATATGAACAACCCCACAATCACACATGCATACAGGGGCACCCACACAAACACATACACATACACACACACATCCTACATGCATCAACCTCCCTCCACTTCACCAGAGTGACCCTACAGACAAAATACCCACCCACATACACACACACACACATACAGGTGAAGTTGCACAAAGATAGTACACACAGTCCTCCTATTACCCATCTGTCAACATGCATAACATATGGTACAGAACAGCATGCAGTGCAGCTATAGTCAATCCATGCTAGTAACAGTATACATGTGTGTGATGCATGTGCTGTGTCACTGGGTGATGCCCCTTCCCCTGGATACCACTGCACCCATGTACACTGTATTGCTGAGCACCTGTTCTGCACCCTGCCATTTACTGTGCACCAAATCTCACAGGTGTACAACCCATTGCTGAATCTGTAGTACTGTGTCAGTTATTTCAACTCTAATGCTCACAGCCCCTATGTTTTTCAGCAACACATGCCTGGGATGATATGTGGACAGATGTCATTTGTGAATGCCTGATGTCTGGTTTACAGGTCTCAGCATCAGCAGACCATGTATGACCAATCCCCAAAATATTATAAAAATTATA
>NC_056739.1:6673102-6675602 GCF_019279795.1 Protopterus annectens
TCAATTAACAACTAGTATATTCCTGTAGGTTACATTACTTTCCTAGTCAGTGCTGTTATCTGTACCTTACAAGTATTAGTACACTACCCTATCACCTTACTTTGGACAGTGGTATGGCTGTCGACAACTATATACATGAACTGGTTTTACTTGCAGTATACACCTCTTACCTGGTATACATGTAGAGGAATTGTTTAACACTAACTAACTGTTACTACACATACTCCCAGATTCCAGGTTGGTTGATGTTATGCACATACCTGTCCATCTCTTTTTCCACAGACTCTGGGCATGTCTTGATCACATCCAGGTGAACCGGGACATATTTAGACTATTGCCCTCTTAAACTTTTAGTGACTTACAACAGTCTTATACAAGATTTCCTAGACAGTTATATTATGTAGCACAATGTGGGTAACAGTGATGAGTAATACCTTATTATTCAGAGCAACTTCAAAAATGACAATGGCATACAATACCAGATTAAACAGTACCAGTACAGGTATCAATCTTTTATTTCTAGGCACAGTGTTCATATCTGCTGTACCTGTGGGAGCAATGTTTATTAGCATTATATGAATGTTGCCACACAAATTACCAGATTCCACAATAGTATTATGCACATACATCTCACTCTTTTACTGTACACACTGTGGTCACAGCTTGACAACATGGAGGTTTAGATGGGACATAGTTGGCTTATTACTCTCGTAACATTTTGGGAAGTTGCTAGAGTGACAGGTTTGTTCTTATAGATGTGTGACAATCAGTTGCATTTCTTGTTTGCTGCCTAAACGTCTGGGATAATTCCACTGATTTCCCAGGGGGACAGGGTGACAGGCAGCAGAAATGGGCCAATTTACTGGACATTCTGGACATATCTGTACAGTTGTGAGGTATGATTTTGTATGAAGCCTACTACCACTCCCAGGATTCAAACTATGGCTTTGTATACTAAAAATACAACAGTTCACGTCTCAGTTGCATGTGCTATTTGGATTTTGTTGTCTGTCTTTTCACTGTTTTCTGTCTATGTCTCTCTCAGTTGTACTATATGATCTCTTGGGATTATACCAGTCATATACTGACATTCCTACACATTTTATTTATGTTGCACAGTGTGGGTAACATTGCTTAATACAACAATACTATTAAGTTATTGCAAATCTACATTACCATATGATACCAGAGTAAACACATGCAGTCCAGAAGTTAGACTTTTATTGTCAGGCTATTATGCTTTTATTTACATACAACCTGTATTAGACTCTTCCTGACATATTCTCTGGTGTATGCAGTACTTGCCTTAAACAATACAGGTTTTATACAGGCAATTAACTTACTGCTACTTTTAGATTTATTTCCTATGACAGTACATGCAAGAGTATTACTAACCTGCCTCGTGTTGCAACCACTCCAAGCAACATCCATGGGCCTCCTGGTCCACAGCCCGCTCACTTGTCACTGTGAAGGACATAAGAGAAATATTTAGCCATACCTATCCATAATATACATGAGCTCGCAATTATTAAACAGGTAGTGGAGTGATACTTACACACCCCTGGGACCTCCCCTGTCCTCCTAGCCTCTTGGATCCACTGATCCAAGGATCCCCTTTCACTGCTTCAGGTCGGCACAGCGATGCCTGACCTGCTAACCAGTTCGGGGTATGCCAGTGGCACTGGTGAGGTCATGGGGGAGACGGTCCCAGGCTTCCACTTTATATTGGGAAGCCTGGTACTGGCCCTGCAGCAGTCTCTCACTAGGAGTCCTGCCATGACTCTGGACATCTGGATGCCTCAGCACTGTGCCTGAAAGCACACACCCTCTCCCATTCCAGCCATAGTGCCTACAAGGGGAAGCTACAACCAGTTATGAGATGTATTCCTGCCTGTTGGGTTTAAATAGGGCTGATTTCCTGCACTTTGCCATGATTGGATGGTTTTGAAAAGGCTAAGCTATGGGCAAGCCTGCTTACCTAAGGCTGGCATTGCTTAAAGGGGTATACTAATGGGCAAATTGAGTTAGCTGGCCTACACATTGCTTAAGCCAAGTAAGCTGAGCTGTGCAATGTTTAGCTTTGCTTAATTTTTAATTTGCATACTATTTGCTTTTTGGCATTGATTTATTATTCATTACATGTTATACATGTGTTTGGTATCCATAATTCATGTGTACATACACTGTATGGGGTCCTTATGTTTATTAGCGGATATCAACACTTTATTACAATGACACCTCACATCTGGCCTTAATGCAGTATTCTAGTTCACATATTTATGTTATGTAGTAAGTTATACAACATAAGACTGTATATAGATTCCTTTCACATGTTCAGTTTGAATTTCCTATAGTGAGGATCTGTTTGGTGATACCTTAATCTTATGTACTGCTGTGATGGCTTAGTGGTCAACTACTATGACTATAGTATATACAGGGTCCTGGGTTCAAGACCTGCAATAGATAGATATGGATAATATATAAAAGGCAGATGTGATAT
>NC_056739.1:6680602-6708102 GCF_019279795.1 Protopterus annectens
TCGAAAGAAAAATTACCAAGGACTCAATTCAGAAATGTTCTTCAAGTAAGTTGAATTACAATGTGCATCACATATGATGAACAAGGCTAAAAACTGTCCACTAGACATTTAAAATAAATTACTAAATTCTGATAATGGAAGCCTGCCATAACTAAAATGGAAGGGAGACAAAACTTAATTAAATCAGTATGTTTGCAAATAGCCTGATTTGTGAAAGCAATAGCAATCTTTACAATTATTAGGCAAGATAATACTCCTGCTCAGTATCCACGTTTACACTGCACTGCTGTTTCTCCGATGTATGAGTACTTATTTTTCCCATCGCTACATTATTGTAAGTAGTATGCATGTTTTGATTTCTTACAAGCCTGTAAGTGTTATTACAAAACATCTCTACCATTCACAAAACATGGTTATTTAATAACCTCTAAACAAATACATGTTATTTCCTGTGGATTATAGCCATATTGTATGATTGCAGCATATCAGTAAGTTGACGAAATTGTAGTGTGAGCAGTGCAGTTGATTCAGATGCTAAGAAGGTCAGTAACCGTTTGGAAACAGTAGAATGTGGCCCACAAGAAGAAGCAGAGCTGCGGATTACATTTCACTCAGTGCGTATCCACTATAGTTTTCAGAATATTTGGGTCATTAAGTGCATCAATTTTCCAGGATATTACTGAGTGACTGGAACCACCCTTGTACAGACAGATTGCTAGCTGAAATTAAAAAAATATACATAACTTGCAATGTTTTTGGATGTAATCCAGTTGCTGGTTTTCATCAATAAAATACACAGAAAAAAATGAAAAGATGTAAGCAATAGTTGCTCATATGTGGTCAAGTCTAAGAACTGAAAGTGCTTAAAAGAATTGTATGAGAGTATAACTGATCTATTCAGTAAAATGTAATTGATTTGGAAAAATCAAAGTTTTCAGGGAGAAATTACTTTAGGCCATGATATCTGCCCTTTTTTCTTTATGTATAACAGGTCAGAGATGTTACATATTTCTCAACCTGTTCCTTTCTTCCATTTCTTATACCCCCCCCCATACACACACAAAAACCCACAAAGAGCAGGGGTGCAGGATCCAGATTCATTTCTGTACTGGCATTCAGTAAAGCTGGTGCAGAAATAAGTGCCATTAGATCAATCACCCAATTGCTCCCCCTAACACTTTGTGCCCAGGTCAGCTGGCCCCTTTGCCCAGCCCTAGCTATGCTACTGAACTACAAGTATGCTGGATTCTTACTTGACCTATTCCACTCAGCAGTGAGTGACTTCTCATATAGGGAACTGGAGGACACCCACATGCAAGGCTCTCCTGGAAGGATTATTTTCCTTAGTGTGGTTCACGACAGGAGATCATCAGTGTGAGACTGCAGATGATGTGTCTTTAGGAATCTGGCATTAAAGGCACCTGATTTCATCCATGTATCAGATGCACATATTAAAGAATGGTTCCGTAGGGGAGAAAAATTGAGACATAACATTGAGACAACTATCAAAAGAGGGAGTACATAAGTATAACAGATTATAGACTGGAAGAAATAGAGATGGTACAGAACCAATAAAAGCCTATATAGAAAGAAAAAGGGGGGCAGATGTAGCTGTGATGTGAATTTTGGAGAAAGGAAGGAGGTAGAAAGTATCGACTGGATGAGGGCGATTAGAAATAATATAGAGCCAGTAACTTGGCAATGAAAGGGGGAGAACTGAATGAGGAGGGAGAGCTATTTAAGATGGAATAAAGTGAAACCCATCATACAGCCTGAAGCTAGAAATAGTATAGTAAGTCAGTTAAACCTATGGGAATTTTTAAAAGCCAAGGTTGCAATGAAACTTAGGAAAAATATTGTTTGATTTCTAAGGACAGAATGACTAAGTACTACAAATAATGCAATCACAGTTTTATTTTGAAAGATGCTTTTTTATCCTTTATATAATAATATTCTTTTTTCTCTTCGCTTGCTTGTTCTCAAACTCTTCAGCAGGCTGAAAAGGGGAGTCTTTGTAGTGCTTTTTTACATTCCATTACCTTAGCTACATTTTTTCATACCTAAAAGCTCAAATGAGGGCTTTCAACTAGAGGACATTTGCTTGGCATTTAAAAGACGTGTCATTTTATCTAACTGATAGAGGTTGTGTTCTCAAAATATGGAATGCTGCCACCACTGCATTTCTTGTTGATATAACTTCAAGTATACATTTTCATTTCAGAATGCATTTAGCAAGCACAAACTACAAATACCACATGCACAGCACAGAGCACTTCTACTAAATCACTTTATTCTGAGGTTAAGAGATCACTGCTTAATCCTCCTAGGCTAAAGACTAAGAAACCACAGAAAACAGCTGAGAGAGCAATGCACCCACCTTTTAACTCACAGCCAGTACACATACTTTGAAGAGTTACAAGGCTGCAGACACCTGCTACAATTGCATCTAACCACAGTAATGCTTTACTGGTGATGATTTTGCCAGGCATACAATCCCCACTGTCACCAGACCAGATAAGAATAGAATGACAGCCAGCTGTCTTTTTGGAACCAGGTTCCAGAATATAACCTGAGCTCTTAGATTCTTCCATCCTGAAAAATACAATTATGACCCAATTGTGGTCCATGTGAGGGTGAATGACCATAGGCACTCTACCCAGAGGGATATGGAGAAGGATATGATTGACCTTGCTATGCAGGTATCTGAGGACAGAAAGGCACTGGTCTGGAGTGGGATCTTGCTATCACCCAAGATTCAAGTAAAAGATAACTATCTTCAATAATTGGTTATTTAGCCGGGGTTATTCTAGCAGGATTCAGTATATGTCCGAGTGGAATGAGACAGCTGACAAGCCTTCCTACTCTGCAGGAGATGGTCTGGTCCTCTCTTACCAAGGCTTTCACATTCTGACTAAAGCCTTTGCTGCCCTTATAGTGCCTTTTTTAGGCAGAGTCATGTGATGGGCATTCTAATCCAGTAAATTCTGGCTTCACTCAAAGCCAGAACATTTAAAAAATGCCCAAACTTGAAGCTCTCCTGCAACTCAAACACACTCATAAGTGTCGTTGCAGAGACATCATTTCAAAGCAATGACAGCATTCCCTGTATTCCTGGGTAGTGCTTATCACATCTTCAGACATACAGATAGGAAATATCAGTATTTTTCAAAGATACCATCATTTTATCATTTTATGCCACATTCCTTGACCATTTTTGAATGCCTAGATATCCAACTGATAATACACATTACTAATTACCATTTCATAGCTAGCTATAGAACACTGCAAATATCATATTCTTGCTATGACAGCTATCTTAACACTTCAGTTGAAATCCCTGTTGGACTCATCACCAACTGGGGGACTTGAACTACCCATCAATAAATTGGCTGACCTGCACTGCCAATGGCTATCATGCAAAATGCTTCCTTTACATTATAAATGCTAACTCTGTTTTACAAATAGTAAGCCATCCTGTTACGGGCTCCGGTGTCATTGAGCTAGCTCTCACAAATACAGCCTTGTCTTGCACATCTCCACATGCATCATATTGCCTTATTAAATCAGATCATAAACTAGTCTCCTCTTCCTTCAAAACTGGTAGCACTTCCCCTGTAAATACCTTTGTATTTTGGGACGTCTCAGAAACAAACCTCTTTAAGTTACTTGACTTAAATAATTTCTGCTGTAATCCTCCTCTGAGGATACATGAGTGGTACTTGACAGGAAAAACTGCATATTTATAGGTCCATAGGTGTTTACTAGGCTAATGACCACAAGGGCCTTTTTAAGCCTAGCCATGCATCCCAAATCTCTGACAAGTTCTGATACCCTTGATGAGTGTAAGCAGGGGCTTGGGAGATGAACCATTTACAGGTTACCTGTGTTCATTAGAGACTGTTGTATATCATGTAGGCATAACAGAGGTTAATCTTAAGAAAGGTGGGTAAGCACTCCCTTTTAACCTGTGTTTGCAATTAAGTTGGAATATCAAGTGAAGGTGCCTATTTTGAACCTATTTCTTTCACCTGTTTGGATTGGGTTAGTCTTTTGTGTTGTTCTTCGTTTTTGATGTGGGTAAACACTCCCTTTTCTTCCTTTGACTCCAGGGCAAGGAAATTTTACAAAATATAAGCAAGTTTCTAGTAGCCAACACATACTGGAACTGCATTTTTTGGGTAAAAGAAACAGAGCTGTGTTAAATATAGGTGAGGCTAGACTTTTCATTTAGGTAGACAGAAATGCAGTTAGTTTAAGTTAGTTACTTTTATTACATCTGGACTGTGTAAAGTGAAATACATTCCTGAAAAGACATTGAGCTGGATTCTTTGGCCCATGAAAAATTATTTACAACGAATGATGGACTTTCACCAAAAAAATACAGAAGGTAGAACCAACATGTCATAATCGGACTGATTAAAAGCGCTATCACTGTATTCAGTTTCCTATTGACTAGTGAGGGGTGATCTATGCCTAACCTACCAGACAGTCTCTAACCAAGCCCTGAACATATTGCTTATTAGCAAAATTAACTGCACAAGGGTTACCAATGCCAAGGATCTAAATCTGATCTCTGACGTGAATTGATAATGCTGGAGAGACACATGTATCCCAGAGATCATCCCTTCTTTGGAATAGACATTATTCATGTGAAACAGAACCCTTGCCTGACCATCTTTAAGTGCAATCTGGACCAGTGGAAGGGAAATCGCAAATTCACACCTAGGGTGGTGCCCATGTCTCTTATGGACAGAGGCAGCCTGTAAAAATTGTCAAAACCCTGCTTCTGATCCTTATTATCTTACCTCGAGGGATAGAAAATTTGATAAAACTGGCTAAGACTGTAAGGGTTCTTGAGCCATAAGACTAGTAATCTCCTATGATTCTATTAAAAACAGTTATTTTCTAACTTTGTGCAGGTTTATAGCTATCTGTATATTTGATTTTATAAAGTACATTTTAATTCCATTTATTTCAAGTAAAGAATCTTATCATTCAATTTCAAATTCTTGTAGCTTGTGATTCATTTAATATTAGCTGAAGGATGTTTACATTGGTACTGTGTACTAATAACTGATGGCTTCACTCTTTTCAAAAGTTATTCTTCAAGCTGTTACTGCTATATTGATATTTAATGCTTGGATTATTTTAAGAGTAAACAGAAATTGTGCTCTTGATGTGCTACAGTAATCTAGCTGGTCAAGCATTACCATAAAGATGGGGAGCAGGTCTTGGTACTGTAGAGATTCATGGAGTTCACAAGACAGTCAGTACATGGACCAAAATCATTTTGCTGATATGCCCATCATAGGTCACCTTTTGTTCCTAGGAGGACAAAACAAGTCAGGCCCAGGATGACTTTATTGGTGCTCATGCAACCATCAAGTTAGATACTATTAAATCAACATGGACTATATTGTGTGTTTTCATGTAAAATCATTTTTATCAGGTTTCAGTTACTGTTCATGAGACTGCAATGGAAGGCAACAAGCTCAGTTTGAGGTTATAAAATCCTGGGGAGCAAGTGATTATAATTCTGATCTGTATCTAACAGTGTCAATTTTATTTGGATGTTTGTTGGTTGCTTGGCTATTACTTGAAGCAGCAATGCGTATTTGCCATACATTCTTAAAGCTAGTTACAACTCAAGTATCTGTTGCCAGCTGTATGATTTTAAGTTCATAAAATCATATATCTCTGTAGTTGCAACATTTTTATAGAAAGTTATCTTTACCTTATACACAGCATAGAGATCTGCTAATCTGTTATGTTCAAGGATTATGTTTTTGATGACATGTCATTATCTTGTAACACAAATTGAAAATCAGGAGATTATACTTTTCTATTGTATAGCATTGTAAGGACAAAGAACATATGAGTTGTAAATGTTTTTATGCAAAAACAGTAAACACATTTCACCAACCTTGAGGATAAAAAAATACTCATTTTCCTACTGCAGACACTTGTGAATAGTAGTACAAGTTCTTTATACTGTTGGTTAGCTTTGTCACTTTAAGAAGAGGGTTTTTACACTATTTGCAAGATTGCAAATTGTCATACTTATGGAAGTCTGAACTTTACTGAAAAACTGCTGTGAATAGCTTAAAACAACCTATGAAAGAAATGCATGCAAATTTCATTCATGGTGAAATGACGCACCTTTGTTACAGAATATGTGGAAGACACCTGAAACTCTCCATATTGCCAAAGCACATCAATGAGATGAATAACATCACATATTTATATTTAGTGTGACAAATATAAAGAAGGTATGAAATAGATTTTAGGAAGGAGATATGAAATCAGTAAAACAAAGTCACATTAATATGGGAGGTCCCATGATAGCCATTTTCTGTAAGAAAACATATTAACATTTTATAAGAAGCACATGGATTTATTTTGATACAAGAAAACTCAAAAGATACAATAAAAAACATACACTTTTTATACTCCAAGGAGGAGTTTTTCATTAAGAGTCCTGTGCAGAATTTCTATTTTTCTTAAACTTTAGTTGAGACTAACTGGGTAATGAAATAAAAATGAGATAGTGGCGCTTTCCCATGTATCTGTTCAAAAGAGAGAAATTTAAGAAATGGGTAGTGGAGATTATTTCGGAGCTGTTAGAGAGGATAGACATTTCTTCTGAAAATATAACTAGTGTGTGGGATAAAATTAAGGTGGAGTTTAAAAATAGGGTGAAAATAAAAGAAAGGGAGCTATGGTTAAGAAGCAACAAAAATTACTTAGCGGGATCGGCAAATGTTAAAGTATTAGAGAATGGGGAGTCTCACAGTACAAGAAGAGGATCAACTGCAGAACGCTAGGCAGAAAATAAGGGATTACCTCAATAATATGCATAAGCTTAGAAAGATTGCTGTTAAGCAACTATTTTTTGATAATAACACTAGAGCACAAAAACTTTTAGCACAACGTCTTAGGCAACAGAAAGTAGAAAGGGCTGTCATCAAACTTAGGGAGCCTATAATAAGGAAGGTAGCAAGAGATCCTGTAGAGATATTAGAAATATTTTGGAAATTCTATGAGAGTCTCTATAAAGCAGAGAAATATGAAAATCAAAAAAAGATACAAATGAAAATGTTTATGGAAGATTTAAATATGCAAAGGTTAGAGGTAGATATGACTCAATTACTAACGGTTAAGATAGGAGGAGATGAGCTAAAAATTGTGATGTCTAACCAATCTATAGGAAGGTCCTTAGGAATAGATGATATTCCTGTGGAATTTTGGAAACTAGGAGGAAATAAATGGATAAAGATCTTGAATGTTTTGTTTAACAGTATCTTAAGAGGATGAGAAGTACCACTGTCCTGGCAGAAAGCAGTGGTACCTGTAGTACCTAAACAGGGTAAAGATCTATCAGATTCAGCTTCATACAGGCCCATTTCAATCCTAAACCATGATTATAAAGTGTTCATGTCTATAATGACTAAAAGAATGGCAAAATTAATGCCAAAATTGATAGACATGGATCTTTGTGGTTTTGTGGAGGGGAGGCACACATTTGACAACATTAAGAGAACACTGATGATCCAGATGGAAGCAGAATGTAAGAAAATACCATTGCTGTTGGTGGGTCTTGATGCAGAGAAAGCATTGGACAGAGTAAGCTGGGACTTTATGAGTAGGGCAATGGAAGCATTTACATTCCCTGATAAAATGATAAGGTTGTTTAGGAGAATATATGAGGGATCAGTATCTAAAATCAAAGTGGGTAGGGTCCTCTCTGATAATTTCTGCTTGAGCAGAGGATCCCCTTTATTAGTTGCATTATATTTAGAACCACTGGCAAAGAAAATAAGGAACTCAGAAATTCAAGAACATAATTGGTATGGTAGTGAAGAAAATCTGGCTTTATTTGCAGATGGTATTATTTTATAACAGAAAAAGACATTACAGTATTGTGGAACATTTTGAGACAGTTTCAGATATTTTCAGGATAGAAAATTAATGAAGCTAAAACAAAGGCAATAGCGGTAAATTATGTACCCACACATTAACTGGTTCAAGAATACCCATATTTATGGGAACATGATACAATGAAGTATGTAGGAGTATGGATTAAAAATTATTCTAGTGTGGCAGCTAAGGATATGTGGGAAGAGATTAAGAAAAAGATAATACAAAAACTGAGAAAATGGAAAACATTTTTATATGGATATGGATAGTAAGATATAAACAGTTAAGATGTTTTTAGTCCATTTAGTCTTATACACAAGCCAGGCATATTTCTATCAACCAGAGGATAAGTTGTGGGTAGCAATTAATAAAGAGCAGAACGACTTTATCTGGGAGGGGTGGATGGCAAGAGTCAAGTGGGATAAATTGATTCTTCCAGTAGAACAGGGCAGATTGGGGTTACTCAATTTGAAGGGGTATTTCAGAGCTACACAGTTAAGACTCTTATACACAGCACAAGCAGAAAACTATAAATCAAAGTGGAAAGGGATCATTGATGAAACAGGGGAAGCTCAAGAAACAAGTTGAGAGTGGGATTTTGGATGCAGGCCTTTAAGGAGAATAACAATAATCATGCAGAATATTATATCCATAAAGTAGCAGAAAGTATTCTAAGAATTAAACCAACACGGAATGGAGAAAAGAGATTCTGCTGATAGGGATGACTACAATTAGGGATAGAGACAATAAACAAGAGGGGCTGGAATTTATTGGAGAAAACTGGCAAAGGAACCAAGGTATTGGGAACAAATAACTAGAGAGAGAAAGAAGATAGAATGGGAAGACACCAAGAATTTATTTGGACTGCAGGTTAGAGATTGCCTTCCCTATCACGGATTGATATCAGAGTATAGGCAAAGAGAAAGAAGTAGGGGAGGGTTCTAAACAAAAGACCAGCACTGGTAGAGTTTTAATAGAATCTAGAATGGAAGCTGCCATTAAAAAAGGAATAATTGCTAGAGCATGTAAAATATTGCTTGATAACTATAAGAATCAATTAGAGGAGGTTAAACAGGATTGGAAAGAGAGATTGGATAAGCAATTCACAAAACACAATGGGAGGATATATATGTATGTCTCCCAAATATGCAACAAAATCTATAAGATTTAGGACTTTTGCCTGGAAATGTTTACATAGATATTTTCATTCCCCAAGTAGACTCCAGAGAATTTTTGCTCAGGAAGACAGCAAATGTTAGAGGTGTGAAGGGGAAGGCAGAGGTAGTTGGTACATATTTTCTGGGAGTGCTGTGAGTTGGAGGACTTTAAGGATTCACTGCAGGGATGCACTGTCAGAGATGCTGGGTGGGCAGATTGGTCTGATGAGGGAAATGATTTTTCTGAGCTGTGATACAGAATCAGAATTGCCTAGACATGGTAAGTCCTTGCTGTGCCTAATAATGGTGGTTGCCAAAACAGTAATTACTAGAAAATCAAAATCTAAACCAACTATTCTGGAAGTAGTGAATATAGTAACAGAGATAAAACAACTGGAATTGAGAGCTTTAGAAAGGGATAAGAGCAAAATACTTAGGAAAAATGGGAATTGTGGAAACAATACATACAAGGGAAGAATGAGGTTTTAAAGGTGGTAGGAATTAAATGAGCTATGAAATGTCTGAGTGAGGAAAAATTAGGTAGATTATAAGTGATGCATAATGTTTGCAACTGGGAGTGTGTCAGTTTGGTTTGTGATGTAAAATGCTTGCAACTAGGATTGCGTTGGTGTGGTTTGTTTTCATTTATATAAATGTATGATTGCCTATGTAGTAAGTGATGGTTTAATAAAGATGTTTCTTGCTTAACAAAGGTAGGAATTGAACAATTTATGTAATATAGTGCTTAGGTTATATGATATATAGCAATATATTTGAAGTATAATATTTATGTTAATATAGTTTGATTACTTTTATGTGAATGTAAATTTGCCTATGTCACAAGTGATAATTCAATAAAGGTGTTTGAAAAAAAACTTTAGTTGACACTTTTCCTCAGGGCTGGATTCCAACAAGATAGTGTCCAAATAAGGTAGTGCATGTTTAAGCTGAGGATAGTGCACATGTGTGCACACATGAGGAGTAGTTTCTAGCAGTTTGTTAAATTTCCACTGAAAGCAGTCACATGCTCACCACTACATTTTACATGCCACAATATTTGCAATAAACATAGTTTTTATGAAAAAATATATTATATATCACAAAGGTGGAGTCACTGGAATACTGAATGAGCTGAGAAAAATATCATTTTAGACAAATGTTTTAAGAAGGGGTGGGTCAAGTGTGGATCCTTGGGGGAAGTCCCAGATTAACAAGACTGACAGGACTTCATACCAGTTACCAGCAAGTAAACCATTTGGAATACAACCCTGAATCTGAGGCTAAGCACCAAATCAAAGCAGAGTGACAATCCATGTCAAAAGCATTAGTGATGGCTTAGATAGTAAAGATGTAATGGTTTAGCCTCTACAGAACGGAATTTGAACACACACTGTAAAAGTTAATTGTGAAGTCTCTGTACTAATGCCCAAGATGACACCATTCATGAGATGGGGGAGTAAGGTATAGCTGAAGAGGAACTCGTGTAGTTGTCTAAGAGTATATATTTCAAAGATTTTTAGACAAAGGGGAAAGTAGAGCAACAAGACAATAAAACTGCTTGATCAAGAGGATGTTTTCAGTAGAAGAACAATGATTTCCAGCATTCTGGAATACAGTTTTCAGTAATGGTTCAATTTATATGAAACCTGAATAAGTGAATCCATACACAGCAAAATGAAGGTAATATGCTGGATTATGTTTGAGATCAACAGTGATAGGAACTGGTAAGAGCTTAAATATATTTAAGAAGCATAGTCCTCGTTTAGAGTTAATCTGCTGAGGGATGTGGAATAAGTATGGCACAGTTTACGTACTGATTACTAAATCAGATATTAAAGTCAGCTGAGGGTGAGCGCAGCTGGGACCATGGCTGACACTTCTTACCTGGGCTCATGAGCTATTTGATACTGATCCAGAAATCTCACATGTTCTTAATGTGTTTTCTCAGTAAACTGACGAAAAAATTCAACTAATCCCAGTCCATCCTAAACATTCAACTGAAAGCTGTGAAACATAAGCACACCCAGTCAGGGTGCAATTACATTCAAAATTAATGATAAAGCACAAATGGCATTTTAATCCCACCCTATACCCTTATATGCATAGCCATAGGATTGCAAGTACAGCCACAAACTGTGTTATTCATGAATAGCAAAGGTATTTCAACTTAGAGGTTCATTTGTGTATACTAGACAAATGACCACAGGGGTCTTTATAAGCTTAGCCATGCATCTCAAATGTATGCAACATGTTTTGTGCCACAGAGGTTATTTTAAGGGGTACATGTAAGCTAGGGCATAAATAGTCAAGGAGTTCCATGCTGCCACAGTCCATTGGAGACACGGGTGAATCTCTGACTTTCCATCCACTGGTCCAGCTTACACCTAAATTGGAAGAGCTCTGTTTAAGTGGATGGAAAGCCTGTTATGGAGAAGGGGTATTCTCTGAGGCACATACCTGTCCCTCCTACATGTCCTATTTATGTCACAAGTAAGGTTTAAGTCCTTAGATTGGGTATTTCTGATGCTATTCATTTTTCAAATATGTAAAAGGTCCATCACAGCGGGTTCCAAGGAAGCTTTATATGCCAGGCATAGACAACCCCCCAGCAGTCTGTAAGAGCCAGAATATAGGGTTAAAGCTTTGACGGAAAGTTGTTAACATCCTACATTTTTTGTGAGAAACATCTATGGATGTTCCAGTCATTGCACTGCCTGATCAAGTACATACCAAAGAGGGTATTGCACTCAATGATGGGTCTAGTGAGCAACAAATTCAGTGGAATGATGATTTTCTTGGACCTAGATGCCTTGGTCTTGCTTATAAGTTGAGCAAAATATAATGCTTTCCTTACTACCTTAGACACATGTTTGTTGAAAGTCAGGCTACTCTCTGCATAACATCCCCAAAATCCCTAACTACTGGGTGTATACTTCGGGGTCTATTATCAATGAGGTAGTTTCCTGGGATGGCCAAATTCCCAAAGGGCATTATTATGCATTTCTTGAGTTTTAAAACACACCATTGGCACCAGCCATTTGTCTGTGTTAGTCCATCCTGTAGGATTGTAGTGCCGGGGGGGGGGGGTTGCAATCATTTGCAGACTTGGTTAGCCAGACTCCATTGGCATTAGCCTTTACTTCCTAGAAGTAGGTGCCAAAAAGGAGCAGACCCAGCATAGAGCCCTGAGGGACACCACAAGTAACCAGTCTCTTAGTGGAGACTGCTGGAAATCTAATGCATAACACAGGTGTTTATGAACTTGCTTACAATATCCGAATTAGGGTATTGTATCAAACACCTTAGCCAGATCAAAGTAAGCAGTATGCAAGATTTTGCCCTCATCCACTTCCTTACCAACCTTGAAGAAGTCCACCAGGTTGAGCAGAAATGATCTACCCTTGAAGATCCAATGTATGAAAGTTTTCTATATCACTATTAATGATTTCCATTGCTATGCACTAGATAATAGTTGATTTAGTGGTCTGTTACCAGGGTCCATTAATGGCCCACCCTTGAACAAAGGAATATTGCAATTCTTCATTTGCATTGCATGAATCCGGTCTGGAAGCTATGGTTAAATGATTCTAGTGGCCCTGATAGGTCATATTTCATGCTATTTAGGAGGCATCTTTTGATCTTGGGATATTATTGGGGCCCCGTCACTCTATTATTTTTGACCTTGAAGAGAGTATTTAGGACCTTCTCCCATGTGATAGTTGGGGGGCGTATGTTTGATGATATTTCCTGGTGGGGGTAAAATTTGAGCTGAATTTGTTGGCCGGTAGAGTTGCTATATCTTCTAGCTCCATGTAGGTGGCTCCATTTACAATTAGCTTTGCACATTGCTGTGTGCTGCCTTTGAGGTTGTGGACATAGCTAGAGAAAACCTTATGGTTGTCCTTTGCCTGGATGGCTATTATTACCTCAAAAGTGACTTTGGTTGACTTTATGTGCCCACTGAGTTGTTTATTTATATTGATGCTGGGCATTACGCTTCCTAATTTTTGCTATTAATTTCTTCCTTTTGCAGTACAGCCTGTTGATATTTGCATTTTAACATGGTGGTTTGTTTTTTTAAGTTAGTTTGGAACATATTTTGGTAGTCACAACTGTCTGTATGCATCTATTAATATGATTGAACAGGGTTTCTGTGAACAATACAGCAAAAACAGATGTGTTCTCAGGGTTATGAGAGTCTTGAAATTTTACCAGGTTATCACTTAATAATAGTAAGTTTGCCTTAGAATAGTTCCTAAAATGTTACGGGGTAAGCTGGGGTCCTAGGTTCAACTTTTATTTCAAAGGAAACAGCCTTATAGTCTGACCTTACCAGCGAGTACATTACATGGAAGGGTAGCATTCTCCCATGTTTGAGTGTACTAGGTCCAGTATGTGTGCAATCCTCATGGTGGGTGTATGAACTATCCACTGCTGGAAGTTTGTATTTATAAAGTCCAGGAATCTCTGGGCCTCTAAGATTCCCAGTTTATAATGGGTTAATTAAAGTCACTCATGAAAACAGTATTGGGTTGAATGGTGAGCATCTCCAGTAAGTTTAAGTAGGATTTATGGGTTTTCTGGGTCATAGACAGTGACCTATAGGGCAGTCACGGTGGTGCAGTGGTTAGCATTGCTGCCTCACAGCAAGAGGTTCTCCGGTTCGATCCTCGGCTGGGGTGCCTTCTGTGTGGAGTCTGCATGTCCTCCCTGTGGTCGCGTGGGTTTCCTCCGGGTGCTCCGGTTTCCTCCCACATCCCAAAGACATGCTGCAGGTGGATTGGACACTCTAAATTGGCCCTAGGTGTGCGTGTGAGTGTGCCTTCTGTGGAAAGGTTGGGCGCCGGGCTGGCAACTCGACACCGTAAAACTCCACTGCCATTCAATGTGAGGACAAGGTGATCCGCTGTGGCGACCCCTAACCGGGAAAAGCCAAAAGAAGAAGAAGAAGAGACAGTGACCTATAGCTTGCAAGGATATGGTATGGGAATTTGCCTATGGTCATTTGGATGTGAAGAAGCTCAAGCACGCCATCTTGTTTGACGAGCCTTGAGGAGAGTTTGTTAGTGATGTAAGTTGAGATACTTCAACCTTTAGTCCCTACCTGCACAGCAGCTGGCCTAAATGTGTGGAAGGCATTATAACCCTGCATTGCCAGGGTGCTCTCCATGGCTTTAAACATCTCTCAGTAACTGTACAGATTTCTGCATTCTCCAGAACGAGGAGAGCTTAAAGGGGGTGGGAGTTTCGTGTTTAGACTCCTAGCATTGAGCAATAACATGGTTTGATTCTCTTGGGGTGATTTTGCTATTTCAAATGGTTTGTCACTTTGGCATTGCCTGATAAAGGCAATATGGGGAGGGCAATGTTTTATCCAATATCTGAAAGCCTAAATGGGACAAGAACAGACCATCCTTGGCAAAACAACATGGTCTGTTGACCATATACTCCAATGCTGAAAAATACTGAGTCCCAGAAGCTTAATTATTAAAGCCAATACATTGCCTTGCTGACCATCTTCTGTTCATATTGTGGCATCATCCTTGGTGAAGGTCGAATGTTTCTCAGAGTTAGGCTCATACCAGTCTGATGCACATCATCTGAGAGCTCTATAATGTCTCCCTTCATATAGCACTCATTATAAATTGCTTTGGTTTCAAAACAAGAAAGCATTCTGCTGCCTAAAGGAAGTAAATCATTTTGCTAGAGCCATACAGATGGTTTTACTTTTTTCAAAGCTCCAAATAATGTATGAATATTTATACAGTTTTGTTTTGGTGATAATGCTTCTAAGCCTGGTCCTGATGATTTATAAGGGTCTTGATTTCTAATGTAGTCCATAGAACTGAAGACACCTTCATTTTTTACGTCTCAGCATAGGGCCAAACTGTTGCGTATTATGGTATTCATGGGTCTGTGTAATGGAAGGACAAATGTATGGGGGGTTTTATGATGTGATGTCAGGAGAGGGCAAACAATGCGTGGCATACACTAAGCCATGTCATGACAGGAGTAAACTTCTGGGTATAAATAAGGACCACTCTCCTTCTTATATGTTATAGTTAAATGCAGAAAAAGATTAAACACTGAACATTATATAATTAATGTGTTTATTCTTAAAATGTAAGCTGCAATTCTGCTTTGTGCTGTGGGCCTGACTGACAAGGAACATCTTTAACATAGGACGCCATTTTTATTTATTTTATAAACAACATTTTATAGTTTAGATACTACAGACACTACATACAAATAGACATAAAGGTTGATTATGAATATGATTGTGACACTGGATCACGACATGCAGGATATACTTACTAAAACTTATTTTGTCTTGATGGATTTGTGAAACCAAATATAAGATTGGTTTTGTTCTTTTGGCAGCCAGGTTATCCACAGTATGAACTAATCTCTGATTTCGGGGATGACTGGGCTGCACTGAATGGTTACAATTCTTAGTTATACCACCTAAAGAAGTGAAACATAACTTTTCACACTAGATAAGTTCTGTAATAGCCACTTAGTTGCCCATGTCCTTCTTTTTTTACATGATCCTATTTAGTCATCATTTTTCTCATTATTCACAGGCTCTATCATACTTTGTTATGCATGACTTCTAATTACTATACTCATCAGTAACACACTGCTGCAGTGCATGTTGAGCAGAAGAAAAAGCAAGTAAACCTATACCAGACCTCAACATAGGCACTCCCTTTGCAATATAAATATCCATTGATCAAAGTGTTCAAAGAACAAAGGAATCAGGAGTTCTAGGGTTTTGGACCATCGCAGTTGCTTGGAACAATAAAACAGAACTTTAGATAGGTTAAGACAGAGGCTGTCCCCATGTGTAGAAGTACAGGAAAACCTTGTCTGAAACTTGTTCATACTGTTTCTTCAGCTGCTGTGCCCTGCTGACTAAAAGTGAGATTTGAGTTTGTGCTCAAATAAAACCAGATGTCTGTTCCATTAAAAAAGGTGTTGGCTTTTGTCTTTGCAAAAAATATTTAACTCCTTTGTACACTTTCACTTTTGTAGTATGCACTGAAATGTGTTTAATTTTCATTTTGTTTCATTAGATTTATTTTTCCTTGGAAAGAACAAGCTCAACCCATTTTTCATGAATTCAAGGACATAAAAAAAATTAGAATTACATAAAACAGCAAGCCTCAAATATAAAATGATTCATAAGTAACATCTTATAAATAAATAGACTAGTATCCCTGGAAACACATATAAGTATTTGGACAATAAAATTATTCTAAAATATTATGAGGTTTTATTTTTCATTGTTTTAACCACTGGAATAACTCATAATGAAAACTGATTTGAGCGTATACATTTAGAGCAGAGCAATTAAACAGTCCAGCAATACAATATGTAAGTTGCCAGTGATACAAATTTTTACACCCAAATACCTGTAAGACAATTAATTATGCTAAATAATACACGTGCAGCACTATTAAGACCTAATATTTGCTGTATAGATACTACAAATGATATGTTTACCTTGTTCGGGTATCAGACATCTCTGTCACATACAGCAGGTACGGAACCAGCAGTTTAATAATATAGCAATCTGCAGAATGTAGGCCTAGAAAGAGCACTACAGTAAAATGAATTTAGTTAGACTGATTCTTGCATTTATTCTGCTTCATGCAGTGAAGCTGAAATAAGCAGAATGCAGACAGACCAAAACATCCAATAACTCTGCCGACTAAGATAAATACAGAATGGGTTCCACATATGACAGCTTGTAAGAATCAGAACCTGTATGGATACTTATTGTTTTAGTATGTAATTATTCTGAAATATAAACTGCAGTCACTACTCCTGCTTGGAATCTTTGCTTCCTGGCTTTTACATCATATTAGCCATCAAATTTAAGGTTTTGGTGCAGGCGAAGCCCTCAAAGCAAGGAATATGTAGACATGCCATTTTTCTCTTCAAGTGGGGCAAAAAAATCTATCAAGTCTTTATAACCCCTTTTACTACTGAGCAGCAGAGAACGGCTGTGGCTGGAGTGTCAAGAAATCCAATACCACTGACTGACAGTGGGGAATGAATGAGTCCTCTGCAGGTGAAAGTGCCTAAGAAGTGGAGGATATCAGATGTCAAAAGGTGAAGAATGAAAGATCTTTCATTACTGTTCATTTTTTTCTTATGGCATCTATATACCAGGATGTAGCCTTCATTTTTTACTGGACTGCACCTGATCGTCTCAACATCATTTCAATGTGCTCAGTTCACTGATGGTCCCGTAGATCTTCTCAGATTTTATCATTGCTGTAGGACTATGACCTGTGTCAACAAGTACTTGATAATAATTAGCTTGCAGTAGCAAAACAATACATAAACAGGAGGCTGAAGTCCAGCGACCATCAGGTTATACATCTCCACTGGAAAAAATGTTGTCATATCTGTCATTCAAATAATCATTTCTACTTGCCTGGAATTTGGAGAAAATTTGCAAATGTATTAGTTGTATAGCAGATACATGGAAATGGTAGACATCAGCTCTAAATAAAGAAATGGCAGTAACAGTCCCCAAAAATCCACTTTTTAAATTACACGTGCCCTAGTACAAACAGACATATTATATTGCACTAGCCTGCAGAAAGTAACCTTTCTCCTGGATTGAAGGAAATCACACAGAACATAAAGCTGTAACCAGTGAAAAAGAATCTATTATTAGAGTGGTATTTATGCTACTTATTTATGTCCTGTTTGCCATAATCACAGTGCATACTGGTACAACTGTCTGTTTTGCAAATAAAGATATTCTGACTTACTTAAGTTCTGATTTACTTCTAACAAAAATTTAGCAACATTGTATATTTGAACAACTGAAAATGATGCTTCGGAAACTCAACAGTAAGACACTGAAGAAATCCAGCCATCTTGCGGACCAGAGTATGGAACATCACAGTACTAAATGTGGCAAATCTTCAGATTGTTTTTTGCCTGGTATATAATGGGCACAGCAGTTAGTTGCTGAGGCCCATAAAGTACAGTCATCTTCACCATACCAGCCAAACATTATTCATGAACTCCTCTAATTATTTGAGAATGTTCAACGTATTTTTAGTTGAGGCAGACTGATTGAGTATGTTTGTTTTCCTACCTGGATCTGTGCACTGAGAAGAGAAGTGGAATTGTAATAACGATTCTGTGTGTGGAACACACAGTAAGAGTACACCTGAGCATAACAGTATATTGCTTGCTTTATTATGTGCAGTGCCAGGTTTCTGGTCATGGAACAAGGACATTGGCATGACACCTTTACATTGTTCTGCTCAATATTAATACTAGTAGTACAGAAGGTTTACAAAATGAATGTCCATCTTCTTGGTGCTAGAATGCTATAACAGGGATAAAGAATCTTAACAGCTTATTTGCTCGATAAAGAAAGCATTCATAAATCCCACTCAAAAACAGACATCTAGTTTAGCATCCAAACAAACAATTGCCATCCTGCAAGTCAAATTTTAATTCCACCTCCACACAGAGCAAGAGTAACAAATTATATGAAATGTAGTGAAAAATTAGTATAATCTGAAAGTAAAATAATAACCAGTTGTTCATGGTTTCAATTCACTGCATTAACTGCCAGGCTTCATACTCTCGACACTCATTTTATTAATTGTCTTAAGACTCTTTCAAGTTCCATAAGTAAAACCATATGTTATCTGCTCTGACATCCAGAACTATTACCTACCCATGTTTATGTGAAGCCAAAGGTACTTATATAAAAATATTTTAGTAACTTTATCTAAATGCTTAAAGCATATACAGTCTTGCTTTAATTGATATAAGAATCTTATTTGCTGGATGCTTTTTAACACTTGATCATTTATAACTACAGTGACCAGTCTTTGGTGTTATCCTAGTTGACTTTTATTTATCATATTTTTGATGGGATCATATTGTTTAATAATAGCTGTGAGTTTTTGGGGTTATTGGTTGACGCTAGGTATTTTATCCCTACACCATGATATCACCACCTCAACCCTCACACACTCAACTCCTACTATATATCATTTGCATCACTTCCCTCACTCTGCTGAGCACCATTAGCAGTTACCAAACACCACTTACCTACACAATATTCATTCCTTACAAAGGAACATCCCCCAATACTCCAAACCCCATACCATATTTACAACTAACCCCATGCAACTATCACACCGCCATAATCCACCACCTCAGACACAAGCTATGCTCATCAAATAGCCAATCCCACACCACTCTTAATTACGCAAAACCCATCAACAAACTAGTCAAACTTTATGTACACCTGAAAACAGCACTAGTATGCTGCGGTGACATACACCCCAACCCAGGCCCACTCAGTCCAGATAGACCAATCCCAGACCTAAATACAACCCTACTCCAAAGGCCCACAAACTCACTCCTCATCATACATCTTAATATTAGAAGCATCTTAAATAAGGTCCATGACCTCCATGCCTTAATCTCCTTCTACCATCCAGATATTGTCATTCTGACAGAGACCTGGCTTAAGCCCCTAATTAAAGATAATGAAATCACAGCACAAGGCTACAATATAATTAGAAAAAATAGACATAACAACCCCAGACTTAGATAACACTGAACTCATCCTTACTAAACTGAAACTTAACCCACATAAACACATCAACATTATAGGATGCTACATCCCCCCAAGGAACAATAATACCATCACAGAAAAACTACTAGAATGGATAACCAACACCCTTCCCAAAAAAAAACCATCCTATTAGGCGACCTTAATATCGATTGGGACAACTGCTCCAGTCTAAATAAACCCTATCTCCCATATCAACCTACAAGGACTAAACCAACTAAAAACTTCCCCCACCAGAACAGACAAAAGAACCAAACATCAGTCTGTACTATACTGGATACTAGTATCTCATCCTTCCCAAATATCTCATGCTGGCTGCCTGCCAGACACCCTCAGTGACCACCTACCTACATTTCTAATAAGAAGCAAAACTCTCCATCTGACCCAAGAAACTGTCAGGGAATGTAGGAATAAAAAAAACTTCAACCAACCCAACTTCAATAATGACCTAAAACTATGTAACTGGACCCCGCCCCCCCTAAAAACTTTGGAACTTGATGAAGCAGTACTTCAATACTACCTTCATTAACATACTTAACCACCATGCCCCTCCTAGAACTACAAGAATCAGAACTAAACATGCACTTTGGCTAAGTTTAAATACTAAAACATTACTCCGAGATAGGAACAAAGGATGGACACACTATCATAAAAGCAAATCTCAAATAGACAAACAAACATACTTGTAGTTACGTAAAAAAGTCAAACAACTTATTAAACTAGACAAAATCTCCTACTACCAAAATATGCAGAATAAATATATTAACAACCCAAAAAAGTTCTGGGCTGCTGCCAACACTGTACTACAACAAGGGAAATCAACCACCCCCACCCCCAAAATAGTGAACAACCATGACAACATCCCCACTCAGCTCAACAAATTCTTCACAGAAACTATCCAAAACCTAGCCAACAACCAACTAAGCCCCAACAACTCATCCCCAACTAAAACACCCTCTTCACCCAAAACAAATCTCAGTTACCCCATCTTTACCTTCAACCCATTGCCAACCAAAATCATACAAAAATTACTCCTGAAACTCAGGCCAGCCTCTAAAGCCGCCGATAATCTACCTTCCGAATATCTGGAACTAGCAGCTGAAGCAATAGCCTATCCTGTCTCCATATTAATAAACAGATCTATCTCAGAGTGCAAAGTACCCCATCTTTGGAAGATATCACATATTACACCACTGCACAAAGGGGGCACTTCTGTAGAACTTAGAAACTATCGACCCATAGCTATACTATTCCCCCCTATCAAAACTTCTAGAGAAGGTTGTCCACATGCAATTGATGAAGTACCTCTTAGAAAACAAATTACTATCCACTCAGCAACATGGTTTCAGACCCTTCCATAGCACCACCACTGCACTTACATAATTCACTAATACCATCAATAACCACAGAAACAATGGACTGCTAGTATCTGCAACTCTCTTAGACTTATTTAAAGCCTTTGACATGGTCAACCATAAAAAACTGCTTCATACACTAACCACCCTAAATCTCAGCTTCTCTACTATTTCTTGGTTTAAGAACTACCTAGATGGTAGGCAAGAAGCTGTAAAATGGCAAAATCAGCTCTCTTCCTTACTGCCTGTCTCCCTAGAGGTACCCAAAGGCTCCATCCTGGGTCCTCTACTCTTCACCCTATTTACTAATCAACTACCATCCACCATACCCAAAGCCTCAGTAGTTCAATATGCAGATGATACCACCATTATCTGTGCAGCCAACTCCCTTAACCACCTCCTCTCCCTAACACAAGAATGCTTTTCCCTAGCAGAAACATGGATCACTAACCAAAACCTCATTCTAAACCCAGCCAAAACTAAATTACTCCTCTTCAGCCCTCACAGATCTCCACCCTCCTCAACTAACTTTTTAATCTCCTCTCATAACACCACTATAATACCCAGCAATCATGCCAAACTGCTAGGCCTCGAAATTGACAATAGCCTTAAATTTGACATTCATATCTCCCAGACCATAAAAAGAGTCCACAGAAAAATGGGCCTACTCTATCACAACAAACGGTTTCTCACCAGTCACTCTAAGGTTACCACAGCCAGGACACACCTCCTATCACCCCTACTTTACACCTCCCCCATGCTTTCCAATCTCCAAAAAACTGAGCTCAACAAACTAGATAGCTGCTACAATAAAATAGCCAGATTCGCCACAGGATCACCTTCTAGAACCCACCATTGTTGTTGTTGTTTGTCTTTCGGCTTTTCCCAGTAAGGGGTTGCACAGCAGAACACACCATTGTGAAAGTCTAAAAAACTCAACTGGCTAGAACTCCCCCTGACCTTTCAAGTCAACCAACTAGCATTCACTCACAAAGTACTACATCATCCAGGCAACACACCAGCCCTGCAGCAACTACTCCAACCTTATACCACTACCAGATCCCTGAGATCAAGTACCCAACACCTCCTTAAGGTAACAAACTTTAAAAATGAGGCATGTAGATCTGTTTATAGCCACTTCATCTCTAAAATATGGAACTCCCTTCCAGCACACATAATAAATAACAACCCCACCACCCAATTCAAAAAACTACTCAAAACACACTTCCTGAATCACAGATTATGTACCTGTACTACCCCTGGATAGTAACACATATGTCTCTGTTTCCAGAAACTAGAGTAACAGCTTATCTACTGCTTTTGTAATATCTACATGGGGTAATAGTATCACTGAACACTGTAAAGAAACCTAAAGGACATAGCATGTCTCTCATGTGTAGAAATGAGTTATGGAAGTTATCTACTCTATCTTCCTGCTATACTTACTGTTAAACACCTCTATAACATGCATATATTAATGTAGCCTGTGAATGTTGGCGAATACACTCTTTGGTTACCTCATTATCTGATATGTACTATACTTCTATAAGAAGTATAAAGAATGTGCACTCTATATATTGTTTAATGAACCTTTTGGTTAACATGTCTTTCTCTTGATAATGATTTTACTGCTCTGGAGCTTTTCTCCCCGGAACTGCACTGAAAATGGACATATATGCAGTTGGACTCTCCCGGTTAACAAATGTAAAATAAAATAAAAATAAATAAATAAATAAATATGTTCCTGCTTTGCAGATCAAACCATATATAAGAAATATGAAAACAATCATGGTAGACATACACAATTCTTGGAATAGCAATTAAGCCACATCTTATTTATGATAAAACTTGAGCACACTGTTTGCAACAGTTGATCTGATTGACTTTATATTTCATAGCTATTAATAAACTGCCATTTACTCTTCTAATTGTTGCACTATGTAACTTTGTTGTAAACTTAGCAGTTATTTTGTGGATTTGTCAGGAAAGAATGATTTGCCTATGTCTATAGCGCAGGTGCTTTCTATGATATTGCACTCTGTATTCAACTAAGTACCAGGATATCAGGCCCAAGTACTGCCACATTATCTATGCAATGGCAAAGGTTTTGCAACATTTCTGAGCTTTCAGTAGTTGTAACATAAGCTGTAAATTCACAAAAACTGAGGGAAGCTGAAATAAACGAAATATGACCAAACCACAGCTTCAGGGATCACACCAATAAATATCCAAGTACCAGATGGTAAAAACGCTGATGTATAAAACCTTCTTTATTGACACAAGTATATCCAAAAGTTAACGCAAAAGTTTCCAAAGAGTAAAGCACGTTTTCGTTGCTTGAATGCAACTTCCTCAGACAATCAAAGCATCTAAATGTGTAGTTTAAATACACTGCTGTTTAATCAAATGTAATTCCAATTGATGAATTAAAGGAATATGCCCTGAAATACTGTGTGCTTGAACTTATAAACTTTTTGGTCATTGTTTAAACATGTGTTCATGAATTAAAAACATTTTATTATAAAAAACATTTGGAATTTAACATAAAAATACCTCCTAAATGAGGCAAAATAATTTTTATTATCATATGACATAATAAGACCTTTGAATATTGAAATTAAAAATTCTACATTCTACTAGCCTTAAGTTTTAATATGGGCTTAATGGAAATGTAGTCATTCAAACCCGGTTTCTTGTTTGATTCCAAAAGGATCTGCCAGTGAGTCTCCCTTTGTTCCAACCTGGCCTGCCATGGTCCTCCCCTAGGATCCATGTTTATCCTTTCCAAAACAAAAAATCTGTATCTAGCCGTGGGACATGTCAGTGTGTGTTTATACAAGGCGTTGTTGGTGTTGGCTTTTTGTACGTCGTACATATGCTCGTATATCCTACGCTTGAGAGTACGCTCTGTTTTGCCCACATAGTATGCTGGACATTCTAAACAGATAGCCAGATATACTACTCTTAGGCTGTTACAGTTGTAATACTCTCTTGCTTTGACAACCCTATTCAAGGCTGTGATGTTAACTGTTTCATCCTGTATGATATAGGAACACTGTGAGCAAGTGCCACATTTATATGTGCCCTTACGTGTACGTGTTGTTTTGTTGTGAATGGGGGCATGTTCTAATAAACTTTGTATTCTGTATTCAACTAAGTACCAGGATATCAGGCCCAAGTACTGCCACATTATCTATGCAATGGCAAAGGTTTTGCAACATTTCTGAGCTTTCAGTAGTTGTAACATAAGCTGTAAATTGTGGAAGAGAATGCAGGTTAAGAAATCTTGCATTTTTCAGTATTGATAAAGCTGCAATATTTTGCTGATAAAACCACATGCTAATGTCAGAGGTGCTGGTTTAGGAAAGGATAGTGAGTACAGATGTGATGATCATGCTGAGTTTGAGGTACTGTATGTTACTACTACTATTTTAGCACTGAAACTACAAAGAAGGGCCCACTGTTGGAGCTGAAATATAATTTTCTTGTATCACTGACTGTTCTTCATTGAAACACAGTAATCAGAACAAGAGTAGTAACCAAAGAGAGATGCTGGATGTTTCCCCAACTTGCATTTAAATACTGAGAAGGAGATATGATTCCTGTGGGGCCGACAACAACACTTATGTATTTATTTTTTTATTTGTTGACATTTGTTAACCGGGTTAGTCCAACTGAGCCAGGGGCCCATTTTCAGTGGAGACCTGAGGATTAAAGCTACAGAAGTATCACATATTTTTACAATAAAAATCAAATCAAAAATAAAAATAAGAGTAAAACAATTAAAGCCACCACAAAACATAATAAGAAAATCAACAGTTAGAGAATATCTGTGCATGGAGTAGATTAAATAACAATTGACAGGGCTAGAGAATATCACACATGAAGTGCATACAGATATATAAACCATTCAATCAAAAAAATCTTTTTTTCTTTTTTTTAAATAAAGATATATATGAATACATGTGCTATGGAAGTAAACGGAGAGGAAGGTATAAAGATATATGAGGTAAGTACAAGGAAGTCAAGAGAAGAGCAGCGAAAATGAGCTAAAGTTGAGTAGAGAAGAGGCTGCATCAAGTGGGGTTCGACAAGGGCAGGACCAAGTACTCCGAAGAAAACGTTTAAGTTCTTTTTTGAACAGGTGTTTTTGATGAATGCTTCTTCTGTTTTGATGGAGTGAGTTTCAAGCATGTGCAACAGAGTATTCGTAGAGGGACTTTCCTATATTTTATTGGGTTTATATATGTCAAGGAGGTGTTTGCTGGAAGTACGAAAGTGATGATGGGGGTTGTGGTAGGAGACTAGGTTGTTGAAGGAAAGGCAGAAAGAGGGGTCATTCAGGACAGTGTGTGTTATGTGAAGTTGGGGTAGAAGTAGTTGTCTAGAGAAATCTGACCATTGGAGTGATTTAAAGGTGAGACAGTGGTGGGATTTTTAGGGGAGATTAGAGGCAAGCCTGGCTATTTTCTGATAAGTTTGCTATAGTTTAGAGATAAGTAAAATTTGAACATTAGTAAGGACAGCGGCAGCATAGAAAAGACATGGTAGAAGAAGGGACTGAGTGAGGGAAAGTTTGGAAGAAGGTGACAGAAATTTCTGGTTGCGATAGAGAAGTCCAAGTCTCTGGTGGGTCTTTTTTATACATTGTTGACAATGAGTATCAAATTTTAGTTCATCATCAATAATTACACCAAGTAGTTTGTTATGGGGTTTGGGTTTCATGATGGTGTTTGATGATGGTGTTATTAACAGAGGTGATAGAGAAAGAGGGTTTGTGCTGGCCGAGTGTTTTAGGGAAGAAGAGAAGGAGTTTAGCTTTTTTTTGGATCTAGTATTAATTGGTTATCAGAGAGTCAGATTTCAACAGAGGTGAAGGTTTGTTGAGTGAGAGGTAGGAGTTCAGGTATGTTGTGGGCAGAGGTGATAAGAGTGGAGTCATTGGCATATTGTAGAAGTGCAGAGAGGTTAGTAGCAGAGTGAAGTTTGTTAGTGAATATGTTCAACAGAAGGAGGCCTAGAATCAATCCTTGGGGAACTCCAGTATTTACAGGGAGGAATGGAGACAGGACAGTTTGCCAGTGAATAGATTGCCGGAGATGTAGCTAGAGAACCAATTGGTGGAGGTGGAAGACAGATGTAGATCAGAAAGTTTAGTAAAGAGTTTAGAGTGAGAGACAGTTTCAAAGGCCTTTGAAAGATCAAGGAATAGACAGAAGATGAGCAAGTTATTGTCATGGGCTTCAGCTATTGTTTGAGTAAAGGAAAGTAATGCAGTGGCTGTGCTATGGTGGGGTCTAAATCCATGCTGGGTAGGAGTAAGGAGATTGTTGTCAAGAAGGTGTTTGACTAACTGAGCATGGATGCACTTTTCTAAAATTTTAGAAATTGGGACAGGATAGCAATTGGTCTAAAGTTAGATGGATCAGTAGAGTTTCCGCCTCTGTGAAGAGGGATTGTATAAAAAGATTTCCAGATATCTCGGACAAGGGCCTCAGAGATGGAATGACTAATAAGTATGGTGACAGTGTAGGTGATGGATTGTGCAGCTATTTTTAGGAAGTGGGAGGGTAGTTGGTCAGCAGAGGGGGAGCAAGGCTTAAGTTTATTTAGAAGAGATGTAATAGTGGTAATTGGGACTGGTTGGAAAGACAACGTATTGGGAAGAGTTTTGTTAAGAGGTGATAGAGGGGTTGGGTGAGATGTACTATTTTGTGTGAGCTTTTGGATAGTTTCTATGAAATATTTGTTGAGGAAAGTGTCAGTTTCAGTGGCAGTGTTGTATGGAAAAGGGTTGTGAGTAGTGGGTTTACGTGGATGGAGAAGGTTGTTGATGGAGGTCCAGAATTTTTGGGGATTTTTGTGAGGGCTGCATTGGTTAGAGGAAAAATAAGCTCTCTTATCTTTGATGACTAATTTTTGGGTCTGGTTTCTCAGCCCTTTGTACGTCTCAAGTAAGGGAGGGGATTTATTTTTAACCCAGGATTTCCAGGTGCTATCTATTTTGTGCATGATCAATCGGGTTTGTTTTGTAAGCCAGAGGGCATAGTTGTAGTTAATTTTTATGTTTCTAGAAGGGGCAATAGAATCAAGAGTGTCGAGGAAAATGTATTTATTTATTTTACATTTGTTTACCGGGAAAGTCCGACTGGGATAAGACCCATTTTCAGAGGGGGCCTGGGGAGAAAAGCTCCAGAGGTTATACAAAAACTTATACAAGAAATTATACAAAACTTATGCAAGAAATTGTACAAAAAAATATACAAGATATACAGTACACCAGAAATTACATTCTATGCTATTATAGCTGACATTTGTATTATACAATCATCTGGTATAATCTTATTGAAGGACTTTACAGCCTCATTGAGAGGGAGGTGGTATAGGAAGGACCAATTGATACAAGATCATTTAGAGTTAAAAGTGTGTGGGTCAAAGTGGGTGAGG